>NW_012039288.1:0-1835 GCF_000956235.1 Wasmannia auropunctata
ACGTGTGCTCTTCCGATCTCGGATGTTTTTTTACCATAAAAAAAAGAATATTCTTAAGAGACTTACTTACGCGAAAATTGCAGAAGATTTGCGCAAGCGTATTGCGCACTCTTTAGTATCTCAGTTTTATACGCTTTATTCATATTTGTGCACTCGTAAGACATGTTTCATCTCTAGGATAAAAGTCCCTTCAGTACCGCTGAACATGTTAAATTGTTGATGTGAAGGTAATCTAATTCTTTTCTCAAAGCATAGAAACAGTTTTTTTGCAATACGTAATTCTATATGAATCTAAATAATTCTATATACTTTATTAAAAAAACTTCAAGCTTCAACTTTATTAATACCTTGTACAAATGTTATAAAAATGTATATGTATAATGTATATGTATAATATAATGTTGTAACTCTGTCTCCTGCACGTGTAGTAAAATTTGTTTTGAAATATCGAAATGTAAAATTAATATCATGTCTAGAGGTCCAAAACGAAATTAATTTTTTTTGAAAGTCGATTTACAAAAAATTCACGCAGGCGCGTTTCCTCTTTTAGAGTGCCAAAATTTCTTTTTAGTACGCGCAATCATAGGATACATTTTCTCTTTAGAAGTATTTTCCAATTTTAATTCTTTTGATGCCGGGGCTATTTGGTAAAATCATAATTTAAAATAATTAGAATTCGACAAATACTCGACACACGAGTTTTAAATTAGCACGATTTTATAAGTATTAAATACTGATGTATGTCAGCTATCTTATTGTCATATACTATTAGCAGTATTTTTGTTCTCTTTCCTCTTTTGTTTTGACTATGTTTAACAGGAACAGTATTATCCTGTCATCGAGGCTCTATACCACTGTACATTTTATGAAATTATATATAGATAACGAATGTTTAATTTGAGACCGGAACTCTATTATTTTAAGTTAACGATAGCATTTACGCTAATTTATTCTGCAGTGATATTATTTTCTATATCTGTAATGTTTTGTAAAATGTTAATGTTCATTGCATGTTCGATACAATAATACAATTGTTATATTGTAATTATATAGTCACTTAGTAAATAATACAATTTTTTAGCTAAAAAGTATTTTTAGCCAATAACAATTAAAAATATTATTGAAGTAATATAATATTATATTAGTAATTTTGAAATATTTTATTGTTTCTCTAATTGCATTTTTGAAATGTTTTACATTTCAAATATTTTGTACTTAATACTTTTTCAATTAATCTGTATACTCAAATTGCATTTTTTAAGTTTTGAAAATGTAAAATAATAATATCGGAAATATTTTTATTAATTGTATATACATCAATTTTCTAATTTAATTTGATTTTATTTTTGTCTCATTTTTGTATAGAATACATAACGGTAAAGTAAGATACCGAAGCCTTCACCAGCTAGAATAAATATCATAAAGTATGTTTAGGTACTTCAAATATATTTCAATACATGGTACATTATTTTCTTACCGTTGCAAAACATTCTAACGATCCAATAAACAATCCACCAACACCCAAAGTAAAACTTTTGGCGCCTCTTTGCAGTAAAAAAAGTAAAATTCTTTGTATGCGTAAGGGAGCTTCATACCATTGAACGCGATATCTGTAATACAAAAAGTCAATATTTTAAAAAAGAAATAAATATATATAATATTTATTTTGTTGTAATAATTTTTTTTATTTTACAACTAACGTTTTATAGTTTACTTTTGAAATAGGTGTTTATAAGTGCGCACACACAACACACACACGCACACGCACATGTACAAATAATAACTCATAAAATGATCTCTTACATAGTAACGAATATGTGATTATTGTGATCCAT
>NW_012039289.1:0-494 GCF_000956235.1 Wasmannia auropunctata
TCCGTCTTTTCTCTCGCGTTGCTGCTCTAAGCCAGCGCCACCGCTATCGTTATTGGTCGAGCTACCTAGCGCTATCTAGGGACATGCCGGTTACGCTGTCTTAGGGCGCGATGATTGAATATAATATCGCTTACACTTTTTAACTTATACACTGCTCAAAAAAATTATGGCATAGAAAAATTTTGAGCAAAAATTGGTCAACTTTGGTTAACGGTAACTCCGCGAAAAATCATCGTAAAATGATGAATTTTTTTTCAAATAAAAGCTTGAAATCTCTACTTTAAAATACCGTGAGTCGATTTTAAATTTAACGCACCCCTGTGGCCGTAAACTCTTAAATCTGAGAGCATGTTTGCCACACTGAAAATTGCAAAGTTTGAACGAGTGCACGGACTTGCTAAAATTTTTTCCGGGGATGCGGTTTTGAGCATCATAAAGTTGGAATCTTTCTCTTTAATTTAGATCGGAAGAGCACACGTCTGAACTCCAGTCAC
>NW_012039290.1:0-651 GCF_000956235.1 Wasmannia auropunctata
AAAATATAGTATTTCCGCAAAAACATTGCAATCATGCTGCAGTAAAATATTTTGAACTGAATAGCATATTTTCAGAAATAAAAAATAATTTCAGTTTTTGATAGCCAAAAGTAAAATAAATCAATGATATATTAAATGTTATATTTATAAATCTGCTTATTATATTATAGTTCCAACAATTTTTTTAGAATCTTTACTTTATAAATAATAACTTACATTAACGTCTTCAAATATATTTATTGCTTAAGCAACAATTAAAATGTGTAAATATGGTCGTGACTGGTTGTGACGGGATATGTTGTTACAGTGTTATTATTGTTTTCAACCAAAACAAATTTAAAATAATGTTAAATTTTTGTAGTCTTTCCTTAGTGCAATCTTATATTTATATTTTTTTCACTGTGTATTATGTAAGAAAAAACTGATAAACATTTATGTTTATATTATTAATGTGTATATTTTATTTAAAAGTTATAAATAAAGTTATGCACAATTTTTTTTATTTCCTTCAATTGAATGCGTCATATTTTGAAATCTGGATGTGTAACGACTGATTCTAGTAATTGTAACAATTGACCCTGCCATGGGGCCGATTGTTACAAGTTGTACCACTTTACATTTTTTATTAATACAACAAAATTAATTATATTA
>NW_012039291.1:0-497 GCF_000956235.1 Wasmannia auropunctata
TTCCTTTAATTCCTGTTTCTCTTAATCATTGTAAAAAACATGTTTCGACGTATCTGTTGATTACAAAAGATATTGTTAGAAATATTGTAATATTTTGTTAAACAAAGACTGATACCTGAAAGAAAAAAGTAAGAGAAATGGAAATTATCGACCTAACATGCCTTTTTTTAAATAGGAGACATGAGATATATGTAAGAGATATATAAAAGTAATGAGATATTTAATATGATATTTGTATTTGTGCGTGCATGCCTGCGCGCGCGCGCGCGCGCGCGTGGTGTGTGTGTGTGTGTGTGTGTGTTTGTGTGTTATGTTTCAGGGATAGTGAATAAATGGCGCGCGCAAAGCGTGCGCTTTGTTTTGTTCTAGTTATACAAAAAATATAGTATTTCCGCAAAAACATTGCAATCATGCTGCAGTAAAATATTTTGAACTGAATAGCATATTTTCAGAAATAAAAAATAATTTCAGTTTTTGATAGCCAAAAGTAAAATAAA
>NW_012039292.1:0-318 GCF_000956235.1 Wasmannia auropunctata
AATAATTGGACACAGCATCTGACAATTATATATGTAACACACGAAGGTGAAGCGACATGTACTTATGTAATATTTTATAAAAGACCAATGAATTTAATTCTCTTCGTTTCAATAATCTTACACTTTTTTTTTTTCTATCGCTATTTTATTCCTTTAATTCCTGTTTCTCTTAATCATTGTAAAAAACATGTTTCGACATATCTGTTGATTACAAAAGATATTGTTAGAAATACTGTAATATTTTGTTAAACAAAGACTGATACCTGAAAGAAAAAAGTAAGAGAAATGGAAGTTATCGACCTAACATGCCTTTTTTTA
>NW_012039293.1:0-406 GCF_000956235.1 Wasmannia auropunctata
GTATTACGAGTTTTGAAACAAAGAGAATTAAATTCATTGGTCTTTTATCAAATATTCCATACGTGTCGCTTCACCTTCGTGTGTTACATACATAATTATCAGATGCTGTGTCTAATTATCACAGCAAATAATTGGACACAGCATCTGACAATTATATATGTAACACACGAAGGTGAAGCGACATGTACTTATGTAATATTTTATAAAAGACCAATGAATTTAATTCTCTTCGTTTCAAAAATCTTACACTTTTTTTTTCTATCGCTATTTTATTCCTTTAATTCCTGTTTCTCTTAATCATTGTAAAAAACATGTTTTGACGTATCTGTTGATTACAAAAGATATTGTTAGAAATATTGTAATATTTTGTTAAACAAAGACTGATACCTGAAAGAAAAAAGTAAGA
>NW_012039294.1:0-470 GCF_000956235.1 Wasmannia auropunctata
AGCCTGTGGCCCGTCTCTAGGTAAGCGCCTAAGACGTGGCGGTCGCGTGTTTGCATTCACGCATAGATTGCGTTACTTCTTTCTCTACTAAGAGAAAATACGGTGTGCATACATATGCTTACTTCTTCCTATAAGGAACCTAGCAATATTTCAAAAGACCCGATTAATTAAAACTGCTATACTTACTCGAAACTTTTTTCCGATCCCGGTCTTTATTATACTTCCGGAATTCTTTCAGCAATCTCTTCATTTTCTCCATTCTATTCTCTTTTTCCTCAGAATTTTCGTCTCTGTGTTTTCTTTTTCCCATTTTTCTCAAAATTGCAAAGTATTACGAGTTTTGAAACAAAGAGAATTAAATTCATTGGTCTTTTATAAAATATTCCATACGTGTCGCTTCACCTTCGTGTGTTACATACATAATTATCAGATGCTGTGTCTAATTATCACAGCAAATAATTGGACACAGA
>NW_012039295.1:0-710 GCF_000956235.1 Wasmannia auropunctata
TGGATTTCCGCCTGGTTTTTTTCAACAGGGTACTCCTCGTCTCCTCCACTCTCTCTGTAAATCTCTCTCTCCCTCATAGCTTCTATTATCATCCTCCTGTCCACCGAATCTAACGCGGCTTGCAAGTTTACAAATAGAGCTACCAATTTCCCACTTTTCTTCCACCTGTCTGTTTATTAAGTAGTTAAATACATTGATGTTATTAATCGTACCCATCCCTTTTCTGAACCCCGTTTGATTCGGCGGAATTATACTCTTTCTCTCAACTTCCTCCTTTAATCTATCTTTTAAAACTGCTGTGTATTTTTTGTACACTGACGGCATCACTGTCATCCTCCCTATAATTTCGCACCTCTCTTGTTCCCTTTTCCAACAATGGCACCACTATCTCCTCTCTCCAATCTTCTGGCTAATCTTCTCTATCCCATACTCTACTACACAACTCCTACCTAACTTCTATACCCAATCTTCTAACTCATCTCCATCATATTTCCATACTCCTCCTGATATTCCGTCAATATCCACTGCCTTTCCATCTTTAATATTTTTCTTTATTCTCCTAATTTCTTCCTTGCCCAGCTCCTTCTCCTCTTCTACACTTTCCTCTTGTCCTACTTCTCTTATCACTCTTCCCTCCACTCTTCCCAACAGATCCCTAAAATATTCATTCCATTTAATTTATCTCTTCCATTTTAATATTCTCATTGATT
>NW_012039296.1:0-350 GCF_000956235.1 Wasmannia auropunctata
AAAAAAAAATAAATTTTTTTTATTAATTTTTTCTCAGTGTAGGAATCCACATGAATTATTACATAGGAATCCACATGGATTATTATATAGAAATCCACATAGATTTCCACATAAAACCTGGAATTTTGGCCCAAATTCCCATAGAAAAATGATATGGAATCCCATATGGATTATCCATATGGATTTCCCATATGGATTTCCGCCTGGTTTTTTTCAACAGGGTACTCCTCGTCTCCTCCACTCTCTCTGTAAATCTCTCTCTCCCTCATAGCTTCTATTATCATCCTCCTGTCCACCGAATCTAACGCGGCTTGCAAGTTTACAAATAGAGCTACCAATTTCCCACTTTT
>NW_012039297.1:0-459 GCF_000956235.1 Wasmannia auropunctata
TTATATAGTGCCCGCCAAAAGTTCCGGGCCACCTAAATAACTTTTGAATGGTTTGGAATATAGGATTGAAATTTATAGGGATACAATGGGATCACAAAGTCTATTATTTAACCACAAAAACACCCTTCTCCACATCTCCGGGGGGCAGGGGCAGGAGGGGGTCCAAAAATCTTAAATGGAATGTGGGGTCGAGTGAGAGCTCGTTCGAAAGGGCTTTCCGAGACGAGAAAAACGCGGGGCCGCTGAGCTCTCTTCGATTTTTTTTCGCAGAGTTATGATTATTTAAACATTTGAGATAAGGACCCCGCGGTTCGTCACTTCTGCCGTATTTCATGACTCCAAACCTTCTCTGTTGTGTGTGTGTGTAACACAAAGATAAGGACCTCGCGGTTCGTCCCTTCCGCCGTATTTCATGTAACATACCATGTAACACACACTGTGTAACACACACACACACAC
>NW_012039298.1:0-461 GCF_000956235.1 Wasmannia auropunctata
CAGTTCCCTTATAGAACTCGTCGAGAGGAACAAAAAAAGGGTACCTCTTCACCATGGCTCTATCTGCAACCGTTTAGTTGTGGAGTTTTTGAAAGTTTCTGAAAAGTCAAAAACGACCTCTACAGGCGAAAGGACGAGAGATAGAGGCATGGCGAAGAGGACCTTTCTTGTTCCTCTCGTCGAGCTGCATAAGAAGGGGTAGGTCCGGGAATTTTTAGAATTTTTTTTTATTTTTATTTTCTATAAGTCAACATTTGGTTAGGGTTAAGGGGCTAGTAGAGAGATTTGAAATTGAATTGGGAGTTTTTATCGACAGAGGACGACCCCCTCTATCACCTCCCACGAGTCAAAGTGCCGTAGCTATCTCAGTTCGCCCTGGGGACTTTTTTGAAAATTTTGAAAATTGAAAAATTTCGTATTTTGAAAAATCCAAAGGTGGTTTCTTATAGATCTCGACGAGA
>NW_012039299.1:0-726 GCF_000956235.1 Wasmannia auropunctata
GATTTCAAGCTGTAAAATGCTTTTTTGAACATCTCGATACGATCATTTTTGACGAAGTTACACTCTCGTGAATTTTGCCTATTTTTGGAGGGTAAAGTAAGTGATGCTTTAATTTTGTTGAGAAGTGTATTATAACAAATGCCTTGATGTGCGTTCTCAAATCTAAGTTTGAAGACACAATATGCATTTTATTTTGGGTATACAAGAAGCACTAAAAGTGTAAATTCAAGAAAGTTAGGTCAAAAGTTAACAGTTACCGATAAAATGTAAAAGCCGAAGCATAGACTTTTGCATGACGCATAATGCATAACGCATAAAGGAATAAACCAGAGTCCTCCATTTCCATTCCCACTCCTTACTCTGCGAATCTTGCATAACGCATAAAACATAATGCATAACGTGATGAAAAATCCGTAAGGATGAATTTTTATGTAATATGTGGGGAGATTCTGCATATTTGTGCTCTTGCTCCGACGCTTTCGACGCGTAAATTCTCAATTGTGAGCTTCACCAGACGGCAACAAACCTGCTGGTACATATTCCATGCGTACGTGTAATAATTTTCAAAATTCATTACATGCTAGGTTAACTGTTGTCATAGAATTATCGTTTAATTGAGACAATTTTTTCAGGATTCAAGATTTTTCGGATCAGATTCGAGCTTTGTTTACACCAGACAACGTGATAGCCACGTATGACAAGCAAAAATCTTGAATCCTGAAATAA
>NW_012039300.1:0-601 GCF_000956235.1 Wasmannia auropunctata
TATATATATATATATATATACGTAAATAAATTCCTAAATGATTGAAATTTAGATGTAAAGAATAGTAAAAAATTAGGAATTTTAAATAATTATACCGTTATAACTATCCGTAGCAATTTATCCTAGATATAAGTAAAGCTTGTAAAGGAATTATCCTTATTTTTTTCTAGTAAAAATTACATTAGGATTAAATGTTTTTACATTTTATTACACTTGTATTTTATTACACAAATAAAGTGTCATTTAATTTTCAAATAAGTAGATCCTTTTCTTTTACCTTGATCTATTAACTAAATGAAAATTAGGAAAAGGCTTATTACATGAATCTGAAAAAGGATATATTATAAAATTGAACTATGCAATTTTAAATAAATACAATTAAGGAGTTGTACAACGTTACTAGAATATTCATCAACTTCCTTCATGAGGGTGTTTCTAGGGCGTTTTAAAACCGTATTTATAAAATGTTTTATAATTTACATTAGAAGAACGTTTGCTGAACAGAAAGAAAACACTTATGTTATAAAGTTAGGAAAAGCGTTTCTTAGGCGTCTTCAAGCCATTTGCGTAAACGCTCTATAAAATGTTCACTGCTTCTTTA
>NW_012039301.1:0-380 GCF_000956235.1 Wasmannia auropunctata
TTTTGTTCTCTGCAGGCCGCAAGCGAGTCCAAGAGTGGCAAGGAGTGCGAGAGAGAAAGGTATACAAGCGATACCACGTGATACTTCGTCTTCTCTGTCTGTTAAATGATCGACGCATGCGCAGAGAGGACGAACATTACTCGTCTACCTTTCTCTCTCGCACACATCTTGGATACAGTCAGAGAGGATCCGAGAGCGGACATGCCGGCCTTTTGGCTGTAAACGCTAAAATGCCCTCGCGTACTATCGCCCTCTGAAGAAGTGGATCCAAATTACATAGCAAAATCAAGATTTCTGCACAATTTGTGGTGTATATCCGTACTAAATCTACTTTTCGAGTCTGCTGGAGCTTTATTCTCGAAAAATTACGTATTAGAAAG
>NW_012039302.1:0-1200 GCF_000956235.1 Wasmannia auropunctata
ATAGTAAATGTATATTAACGAATATTATAACGCTAAACTATCATTTTATATGATATTAAATATATAATACAATGTCAATTGATACCATAATGTTAAATTATTATTTCATATAATGTTAAATATATAATACAATATCAAGCTGATATTCCAAATGCTAAGCTATTACTTTTATGTAGCATTAAACTGATATTATAATGTTTAAGCTATTGTTTCATATAATATCAAATATATAATATAGTAATCCAAGATAGAAAAAAGAAAAATTGGATACGTCGTGAGGCGCTAGACGTAACACCCCCTTGCTAAGGAAGAGCGAAATCAGGGATGTAGCGGTCTAATTGTGTGTAAGGTGGGTTAACAGGCCTAACCCTTAGCCAAATGAGATGGTATAACGCGAAAACTTAAATAATAAACGAGATATAGAAGATACTACAATGATGTAGAAAAGAGGTATAACGAGAAACTTAAAGTAATGAAATATCGTGGTAAGGCGTTGGTGTTTTTACTTACGAGGAAAAGAAACAGTATAACGCAACAATAATGATAATAGATAAAATAAAAAAAAAATTGTATGTCGCAATAGTTAGAAAAAATAATTTCTTCTTATAATAATCGTAAAACAAAATAACATGATGTTTTGGTTTACATAGTTTTTCTTTTTATTGTGTAAATACGTTGAAGGGGAAATGAATCTAAATGAGGAGATAGTTGCAATCGTGTCAGTGACGAAGAACGGTATTACTGTTACTTGTTGATTTTATTTCCCTTAGGACCGGTGCGTGTACATCTTCTGTCTCCAGAAAAAGTGCGTTCGAAAGAGACGTTGATTCTTCGTTCCAATTGGCCAAGCGATCGTGACATCTCGGCTAGTTCGTTGTGTAAAGCGAGGTGAGTTCGGTCTACGGCTGCCATTGGTTGTCGGGTTCTAGGGACCGTAGGCCCAATCTGTGATTCCCAGATGCATCTTAAATGCTCTCGGTCTGTGGCTAGACCTGGAGGCAGGGATGCCACGAAAGCCTCTGACAGCCACAGCAATTGGAGGGGATAGGCAGCCGTGTGACGTAGTTCACCCCCTCCCTCGCTCGCTACAGGCGCTACAGCTCGGCCGAGTCGGAGACTCCGACCGATACACGGCGTTACTCTTCTCTAGAGTGACTCGAATCTCGAGTTGTGCTGATTGCTGTAGCGCAATATGATTTT
>NW_012039303.1:0-1117 GCF_000956235.1 Wasmannia auropunctata
TAAGATTACAAATGAGTTCCGAAAGTTTTAAATTACGATTGTAGGTTACAATTAATTTTGTGAAAGAGACAAGAATTCGGGTCGAAATTATAACGATTAACTAATGGATGGTTTTTAACTAATTTTACCTTGAGGTTTGGGTGTGTAACATATCAGGGAATAGATACGGAAATTATTACTTATGATTGACATTGAAAATAGAAACGGGGGCGGAAGCAAGAGGGTGAATATAAGACATTATCATACATTCGTGTAACATTTCTGTACTTAACCGTTACTTATTTATACGGGTGCTTACGTTACTATTATCATTATATTCCTCGACGAGCTCCTCCAGCGTTGCGGTAGAAGGGGGAAAGAAGTTGCAAAAGAAAAGTACGGGTACTAAATAGGGGAAGGGGGAGCGGTGCAAATAGACCGGAATACTGTCGGTGGGGTCCAGAAAACTGACCGTGGTACGGATTTCTTCTAGACAAAAATTATCCGGACCTATGATGTAGGTTCCGGGTTCCGGCGGGGAGTATAGTTGAGGGAATTGACGGATAAGCGACTCTAGCGAGTCGTGTTCCCCGTAGGTATAATACAAGCGGGGACGAGGCGCGGAAATTTCCTCGAAAAACTCGACGCTTCCCGTGGAACTTACAGGAGAAGAAGGGCGTAAGTCCCTCTCCAAGTCTATAGTCTCAATGAAGGTTGCGGGGGAAGGAGCGCGAGGCTCCTCTGGGGAAAGAGGTACTGGAGAATAGGAGACTGACGGAAAGAAAAATGTCGGTGAGGGAGTTCGCGAAGGTGTATCTGGGAAAATTCGGTAGGTGAGGTCGGAGGATGCAGAAAGAGGATGAGAAGGAATGTCCTTGGGAGATGGGGGAGGAGAGTTAGCCGGAGGAGCGGCTGGTGACGCTGAGTCAGCAGGCTCCTGGTTGTCCGGTTTCCCTGTCGAGTCCTCCAAGGAGTTTAACCACTCCTGGTAGGCCTGGTCAAGAAGCCTCCGTGCTTCTTGCCTTCGGTGGCGCCGGGTTGATCGCGAGTCGCGGGGCCGCGGTGGGACAGTAAAACTTTTGTCTATGACGCACTGAGGACGAGATTGATTTGAGACAAGTCAACTAATTTAATTAAT
>NW_012039303.1:3435-3985 GCF_000956235.1 Wasmannia auropunctata
TCTGTACATTTTGTTAATACACCAACGCAGCGTACATAAAAATCTTTAATTCGCATATGTTTTTTCTTAAAACATTTCCATCGACACACTAATTTTATCAAATGCGCGATGTCAATGCGTATAATACATTTTGGTTTCTGTACACAGTCCGAACCTTCTAAAAAGGTCAAACATTGATCAACATACGTACTTAAACTGGCATCGTTGAATGCAAGGCTAATTGCATTTAATAATGCGCGAGAATAATCTGTTACAATTTCTACAGGACAAAGGACAGGTGTACGCAACCACTCTCGTAACCAGAAAGATAATATATTAGCGTCATGTTTCTCAGATATCATTTGACACAATGGTAGTATTTTACCATTAAAAGGAACTACGATTTGGTATAAAAATATGGGATGTGATGTACCATCTGGCCTTTTAATGCGTTTTATTAATGAACCAGTGGCATCTATACTTAAAATACCTGTTTTATTTTTTTGTTTGTTAAATCTCTTGTATAAAAATGATTGCTCATCACTCCAGTACATAACGAAAAATGCATCCA
>NW_012039304.1:0-936 GCF_000956235.1 Wasmannia auropunctata
ACTATAACTTTATCAAAAAAAATCGTAAAAAAGTAATCAAAAAATGGATTTGTTAGGAAATCAATAAGCTTGAAAACTCATAAATTTATGCCAGGCAGCCAACTTCCCTAACCAGCGCAATAGTTTAAAGAAAAAATTTTTCTAAGTCATATTTTTCTAAGCCTGTCTTCAACGTCCGTTATTTTGTAAAGCATTTTTGGAACTCAATTTTGGTTTTCTTATTGAGTTATCAAGTTTTAATCCAATCACCAATTCCTATCTAAAAAAAGGCATGTTAAGTCGATAACTCTCATTTCTCGAAGTTATTTGTTGTCGCTTTTCCGCGATGCTGATTGGTTGTCTCGTAGCGCTAACTTCGTGCAAACGGCTGTGTCATTGGATTTTGACAGTTGTGTATATTGAGGTTGACGTTATTGTATATTATAATAAGAACTGTCAAATAGTGCGCGCGAAGCGCGCGTTTGTAGTGCTAGTTATTTAAAATATATATTTTAAATAAAAAATTAAAAGAATTATTTAGTATTTATTATTTTAAAGCTTCTTTTAATCTATTTCTTATTTAATATTTTAAATACGTTTCTGGAAAATATATTTTATATTTCTCATTACGTTGAATAAATTTTTTACTGGCTCCTGCGATATTTTATTTTAATTAATAAGTTTCTAAAATTTATTTTATATTTGTTATTTTAAATAAGTTGTGTCAGTTATTTACCAACCCCTGGACTGTTTCTATTTAAATTATCATACCGAGCGAGAGAAATTGGCTAAGGGTAATTTAAGCGATCAAATTATTTACAGTTAAGTTAATTACGGAATTGTTTTGCCTATTTCGCGTATTAAAATTATCTGTTAGATCATCGTAATGTGTATCAGAAGTTTGTAATAATTAACGAGCATGCAATTACGATTTTTTATCCTAGCCATGCAACAGAG
>NW_012039305.1:0-1155 GCF_000956235.1 Wasmannia auropunctata
TTATATTTATTTTATTTCCAGTTTAATTTTTGGTTTGAAAGTGATTCAAAGGAAATCAAGATGCTTGGATAATTTATCGAAAAATTAAAAAAAATATATATATTTTATTATTTTATTATTTATATACTCATCCGCGAAAAAGTCGGGCACCTAAATTTTAGTTTAAAATTTTAATATCTTTCAATAGCAGTAACTCTATGAAAAATCATCGTATTGAGATGAGTCAAAGCTCAAAATAAAGCTTGAACATTCCCTTTGATAACTAAGAAGATCAAAATTGAGTTCCCGAAATGCTTTATAAAATGGCGGACTTTGAAATCAGGCTTAGAAAAATAGGAAACAAATTTTTTTCTTTAAACTATTGCGCTAGTCAGGAAAGTCGGCTGCCTGGCATAAAAATTGATAAGTTTTCAAGCTCATTGATTTCCTAACAAATCCATTTTTTGATCATTTTTTTACAATTATTTTTGACAAAATTATAGTGTTTTAAAAAAAGTGTTACAAAACGGTCTATTTTTTTTCATCTACTCAATATAACTCATAAACAAATTATTGTAGAAAACTTTATAAAAAAAAATTTTTTTAAATTTTAAATCTTAAAAATTCTTAAAAATTTAAATCTTTTTAATCTCATGTAAGTGCGTGTACTTATGCATGTGTGTCCTGCTCTCGGCGTTACTCAGGATCAATGGGGTGGACGTGGCAGCAATTTGATTCCGTGTGTGTGTGCGTATGTGCGTGTGTGCGTGTGTGCGTGTGTGCGTGTGCGCGCGTGTGCGCGTAGTGCGTGGCGCGTTGCGCGTGTGCGCGTTGCGCGTGTGTGCGTGCGTGCGTGCGTGCGGCGTGCGTGCGTGCGCGCGCGCGCTTCTATTCCTCTTGCGTGGCGGAGTGCTGCTAAAGTTTGAGTATTAAGTTTCCTAACTTTTCGTTCTAACACATTCCATAAATGCTCTATAGGATTTATATCTGAACTCATAGCTGATCACAAGAAAAATAGCCCGTTTTGTAACTTTTTTTAAAACATACTATAACTTTATCAAAAAAAATCGTAAAAAAGTAATCAAAAAATGGATTTGTTAGGAAATCAATAAGCTTGAAAACTCATAAATTTATGCCAGGCAGCCAACTTCCCTAACCAGCGCAATAGTTTAAAGA
>NW_012039306.1:0-305 GCF_000956235.1 Wasmannia auropunctata
TCCGTTGGAATGTTGGTAAATAAGGAAATGACGTCTAATGAAATCAAAGAAAAACCTTTATCAATTTCCATTCCTGATAATTTTTTAACCAATTCAAAGCTATTTGTAATGTTGGTTTTAGCTACTGGAATGCTCGAAGAAATGCATTTGTGTAAGAAGTTTGACAATGAATAAAACAGTCGCATTAAATAAGAAATCTTACACAAACAAAATTAATGAAATGCTTCAAGACAACCAGACTTACACTAAAGTTAACAAAGATCCGACGAATAAAATGACCAACAACCTTAAGAGCTTGCTTACTA
>NW_012039307.1:0-426 GCF_000956235.1 Wasmannia auropunctata
TAAGAGACGCTTAAATATCGCAATGGCTCTCATTGGTAATCCTACCCTTGTTCTCCTGGATGAACCTACAACTGGTGTCGACCCTGCAGCTAGAAGATCGCTTTGGAACACTTTGCAGTCCTGTCAGGCAGCTGGACAAGCTATTATATTAACGTCTCACAGGTACCTTTTAAAGTCCAAATATTTGAAATAAAATATTTGCATTATAATCTAGTTCATTTTGTTGAATGAAATATTAAAATTATATTGTTCGACAGCATGGAAGAGTGTGAAGCACTTTGTAATCGACTAGTTATCATGGTGAGAGGTGAATTAGTCTGCATTGGTGCATGTCAAGAATTGAAGCAGCGATTTGGAGCGGGTTACGATATTCATGTAAAATTAAATCCATCCCGAACGGATGAGGATGTTTACAAAATTAAGAAA
>NW_012039308.1:0-302 GCF_000956235.1 Wasmannia auropunctata
GTTAAAATAAATAATGTTAATTATGTCATGTGATCTAAAGGTTATACAGATACATTAGTGTACCTAAATTGTACCGATACGATATAAGAACAAAGAAAAAAAATAAGAATAAAGAAAAAAACGATATAAGCGGAGAATATAAAGAAGATTATGCTGGTTAGGTTAGGTACGATTTAGGAAACTTGACATCAGAGATGATAAAAATATTAATATAATTTTTATAATAATTGTGAATATATACAATATTCATTGTAATAAAGAATGTAAAATATGCTATCATAAACTTTCTTTTAGGAAAAAAA
>NW_012039309.1:0-305 GCF_000956235.1 Wasmannia auropunctata
TAGTACCTCCTTCTAAACTATTGAATTTATGAATAAATAATTAAAAACACAAGGTTGATAAAAAAAATCATGAATTAATATCTACTTTAATTGTAATTTATCAAAGAATATAGCTGTTTTGCTTATTACGCAACTCGATGACGGTTTTTTCCTCTACAGACTTGCTACAGAACAACTTCGATCGTGTTAAAATAAATAATGTTAATTATGTCATGTGATCTAAAGGTTATACAGATACATTAGTGTACCTAAATTGTACCGATACGATATAAGAACAAAGAAAAAAATAAGAATAAAGAAAAAAC
>NW_012039310.1:0-2110 GCF_000956235.1 Wasmannia auropunctata
CAAAAGTTAAACAACTCCAGCGCTTGACCGGTGTCACATCGGTATTATATTGGGGTACAATGTTCGCTTTTGATTTTCTGATACTTACGTTATGTGTGTTGGTAATTACTTTATCACTCTTATACATCATGGATATTATTCTTGATCTTCGTCTATATTATATAACAGAAATAAGTAAGTTTTTAAATTATGTTTAATATTAATTACTATTATATTTTAATATTTATATATTTATTTACTTGCTTTTACAGTGTGCACGATATTGCTTCTGGAGTTATTCGGTGTTAACATTTTACTTTTTACATATCTATTCAGTTTTATTAATAAATCAAGGAGCACTGTAACAACCATATTGAATGTCGCACCTATTGACTTTGGTAAACTTGCAATATTTGTTCTTAAAGATGTTAAAAGTTTCAATGGATTTATTGAATTAAATAAATTCAATACTCTCTTGAAAATACGAATACATTATTATTTACAAAGAAAATTAAATCTGAAAAATTATTCCAGTTCTTATACAGTATTTGCTACATAACATAACACACAGTTTTGATTGGCTTCATCCGCTATTCATTCTGCAAAAGAGAATATTCCTTTTAATTCCTTACTTAAGTTTGTTCCACGGTCAACTATCTTTTTTCAACGTATCATTACAAAATGCAAGGTGTCGTCGTCTTCCAAAAAATCTGCAGGATACAATTTGCCTTTTATTAGAAGAAGATCTTCGTCGTGGTAAGATTATGCAATATTTGAATCAAATGTAAGATGATAACTAAGGAATTTATGATTTATTAATTTATTTCATCATTCTTTTCAGATTCTTTGAATTGCGTAGATGGAATGTGCGAGAATCAATTAACTTACTTCAATGACTTCACAAATGATATGAGTTTTGAAGAATGTATAGTATATCTAGCTCTAACACCAATTTTATATTCTGCTTTATTAATTACAATGGAAGAAAAGCTGTTTTCAAAATTACTCATGAAAATAATAGGTAGAAAATTAAGAAAAGAACAAGATATAATGGATGATCAAGTGAAGAGGGAGAAACTTGCAGTAGCGGAAGAAATTAATAAAATTAATAACCAAAGTAAGATACTTTCTAATCTTCAAAGAAACGATACATAAAAGTCAAATAACTGAATTTATGAACATTATAATTTATATAAAATGTCTTTATTAGGTGTAGTAGAAAATTCTTTGTTTTAAGTTTTGCTCCGATGAGAGCATCATTACAAATTAAAATATTTTCGCGCCTTTTTGCGATTTTAAAGTTAATATTAATAGTACAAAAAGCATGGTGTGTGGACAGCCATAACTTCAAAGATCAATACCGTTATTCAGTTGTTAAATAATATAGCAATGACTAAAAAACATATTCGATACTCAATCCATCTAGCATTTTATCTAAAAAAAATGCTGCTGAAGCTGTCGAAATGATTTGTACTGCATATGATAATAATGCTGTAAATCGCACAATACCTAAAATTGATATAAAAAATTTCGCAATAGAAATTTTGATATGAAAGATCAACCACGTTCTGGACACACTGTGAATTTTGCATCAGACAAACTACAGGCATTATTGAATAAAAACACAGCGTAAACTCAAAAAAACCTGCGAAATAGCTGGGATTGAGCTTTTTTGGTTATATGCGCTTATATGAATTTTTAATGTTATTCAAATAAAGATTGAATTCTGTAAAAAAAAAGCAAATCACTGTCTACTACACCTAATACATAGTAAATAATATATAATTGTATATGACTTTATGTACAGGTGTAAAAGTTACGAAAAAAGCATTGGAAGCAAGTCCCACAGAGATGCCCAACTTGAATTCAGTACAAGATTCCTTAAGTGACGGAAACAGTCTCTTCTTAGTGTATGAATTAAGCAAATATTATGGCAAGTTAATGGCTGTGAAAGAAATCAGTTTTCGAGTGAAGCCACAGGAATGTTTTGGATTACTCGGCGTAAACGATGCCGGAAAAAATACAACTTTTAGGATGCTAACGGGAGAAGAAATGTCCAATAGTGGTATAATGTACTTAAAGCAAGCTGAAATCCATTCGAATAGGTTCAAGGTAATAACTTGTATAGTAA
>NW_012039311.1:0-490 GCF_000956235.1 Wasmannia auropunctata
CTCTTCAAACTATTTATAAGTCCTAATTACTGCATAGATAGATCTTAGATCATCATTAACTTGTTAAATATCGCGTTATAAACAAATGGATAGTGTGAGAAGTTTAAAACTTAACTATTTCGTTGAATTTACTAATGCTAAATAACAATTATCAAAGAGATGAATCATTGATATCTTTATCCGATTATTAAATAATATACTTTAAAGAAATGTAATAGTTTAGTCCGTTTTCTCAAATTTAATTAACAATTTACATACAAACAGATATCAAATATCGTTAATTTGTTATAAAAGGGCATTGCGTTAAACATTTTATTATTCTTATTCACTAACAACAAGGATATATATATTGCAATGATGACACATAAAGACACGTTATGTTTTCGAACTACCTCGTAACCTCACATAAGAACCTCACATAAGAACGCATCTTGACGCGACAGTCGCTCACGTTGTGAATGCGCCTTGGCGGACTGTCTGAATAAGAATA
>NW_012039312.1:0-467 GCF_000956235.1 Wasmannia auropunctata
CATTGAAAATTCTCCATTGTTGTTTGGAAAACATGGAAGTCTAGGAATTTTTTAATTCATTTTTTTGTGGCAATTAATTCTGTTATTGTTTCCAATGTCAAAAATTTATTAAAGTTAAAAAATTGGACACAAGATGTTAGCAATAATATATAGTAGAATGTCTTTACGTGAGACTTTATATTATTTCATCTAAGATCTTGTTTCTTATTTATTTATTATATTTTAATTCTTTTTCAACACGTAACAACTACATATAATGACTGATATTATTAAAAACAATTGATAACAACTTCAAGTATTATAATAATTACAAAATTGACTTTTTAAAAAAAAAAGTAAAAAAAAGGGTGTCAAGTGTAACCGCGCTCCTTGAAAAAAAACTTGTATCCAAATTAAATATAATTTTTTTAAAAGATAAAACTTAAATGGTATCCTTCTTTGTAAGATCGGAAGAGCACACGTCTGAA
>NW_012039313.1:0-693 GCF_000956235.1 Wasmannia auropunctata
AAAATTTTGCTCCAAATTTGCTCCGTTCGGAGCAATAAATGTTATCAATTGGTTTTTAATAATTTTTTTTATAAATTAAACGAAACGTTCTTGTGATAAATCTAGGGACTTTTCGTCGAAAAACGTCATAACTTTTTGTCAAAATGATATTTTGCAATAAATAAGGTTTTAAAATAATGCTCCCGGTTTGCTCTATTCGAATAAATCCATTTCATAAAATGCACCTTTGCATTTTTGTTTAAATAGAAAAAACAATGTTTTTGTCCAAAATCTAGGGGCTTTTATCAAACGCGCATGCGCATTGGCATGAATTGTATAATTAAGACGTCAAAACAGTGAAGTGTCAGTGTTTATTTATAAATAAATAGAAAAATAGATTAAAAACGATGCGGAATAATAAATATAAGTATAATAAATAATACTATTATAAGTGAATAAATTACAATAAAATATTATTAGTAACAGTGAAGAAGTGTCAGTATTTATTTATAAATAAATACAAAAATAGATTAAAAACGATGCGGAATAATAAATATAAGCATAATAAATAATATTATTATAAGTGAATAAATTACAATAAAACATTATTAGTAATAATAAATAATACTATTATAAGTAAATAAATTATAATAAAATATTATTAGTAACAGTAAAGAAGTATCATTGTTTATTTATAAATAAATAGAAAAATAG
>NW_012039314.1:0-852 GCF_000956235.1 Wasmannia auropunctata
TGCATATGAGCTGCAGAACTTTTGTATCAATAAAATGTTTACGTCAAGTGATAGGTTATGTACCTCCAAAAAAGTAAATTTTGAATATTTTTCGTTTTACTATTCATATATACCTAGCGCGATAATATTTTATGTCTATTTCAATTCTGTAAAAGCGTTTTTAAATCCGTTCAATCGTTTTGGTGTTATCCATTAGAATGCAAATGTCGGTAATTCCCGACCTTTCAGCATCCTCTTAACCGTCGCGAAAAAGAGTCGACAATAATTTCGAGTACAACGATACATTTCGACTTAACATGCCTTTTTTTTAAATAGGATAATTAAACAAGACATTTTTTAACCTTTTTTAAAAGACACGTTTTCCGCGATGACATATACACACAGCGATGTCGGCGATGACTCTCGCGACACGACACGGAAGTCGAACGTGACACAATCGAGCCTGGAACAACCAATCGGCATCGCGGAAAAGAGGCAACAATGAATTCGACTCAGCCGCAACTTCAACATAACACGGATTTTTTAACCCTCGTGAAGTTAGTCCGCAAGATGAAAATTTCTGAACAATCAATAACTCAAAATAATGCTCCCGATTTGCTCCGTCCATATTGATAAATATAAAAATTGCTCCCTTTATTTTTTAAAAATCCAAAAATGATTTTTATGAAAAACGTCCATAACTTTTGATCTAATTGATATTTTTGAACAAATGAGGCCTCAAAATTTTGCTCCAAATTTGCTCCGTTCGAGCAATAAATGTTATCAATTGGTTTTTAATAATTTTTTTATAAATTAAACGAAACGTTCTTGTGATAAATCTAGGGACTTTTCGTCGAAAAACGTCATAACTTA
>NW_012039315.1:0-1056 GCF_000956235.1 Wasmannia auropunctata
CTTGAAATCTCTACTTTTCAAATCGGTACTTTAGAAAACGATCCTATTGATTTTTCATGGAATTACACGGATAGAAAAGAAGACCCGACGAATCTCAAAATTTTTTACGAACTTTGACAAGTTCCATGGCGCGAATTAAAAGTCGCATACTAATGCAGATTTCGAAAGAGTGAATCTTTACCTTTAATTTGCTTTTTTGTTAAGCGTTGTACGATTTTTTTTCACCGAGTTATTCAACATTAAAGCAAAAATGATCCTTTTTGCTTCAATTTGGAAAGTAAAGATTTCAAGCTGTAAAATGCTTTTTTGATCATCTCGATACGATCATTTTTGACGAAGTAACACTCTTGAATTTTGCCTATTTTTGGATGGTAAAGTAAGGTGATCTTTTATTTTTGGCATATGTGTTCTGTAATTTTAAAATAGACAAGCTTCAAATGAGTGTAACTTCGTCAAAAATGTTCATATCGAGATGTTCAAAAAAGCATTTTATAGCTTGAAATCTCTACTTTCTAGATCGACACTTTAGAAAACGATCCTATTGTTTTTTTATGGAATTACATAGATCCAAATGAAAATGCGTCAAATCTCCAAAAATGTGTACTAAATTTAAAAGGTTTTATAGCATAAACTCGCAAACAAAAAATCGCACACAAATGCAGTTTTCTGCTTTCGAAAGAGTGAATCTTTACCTTTAATTTGCTTTTTTGTTGAGCGTTGTATGATTTTTTTTTCACCGAGTTATTCAATATTGAAGCAAAAAGGACCATTTTTGCTTTAATGTTGAATAACTCTGTGAAAAAAAATCGTACAACGCTCAATAAAAAAGCAAATTAAAGGTAAAGATTCACTCTTTCGAAATCTGCATTAGTATGCGACTTTTAATTCGCGCCATAGAACTTGTCAAAGTTCGTAAAAAATTTTGAGATTCGTCGGGTCTCCCTTTCTATCCGTGTAATTCCATGAAACATCAGTAGGATCGTTTTCTCAAGTACCGATTTGGAAAGTAGAGATTTCAGATCGGAAGAGCACACGTCTGAACTCCAGTCACTTAGG
>NW_012039316.1:0-1187 GCF_000956235.1 Wasmannia auropunctata
TAAATTATCATATAACTGCATAATATTTCGAAAAAAATTACGCAAATTAATGAATCGTATACATTTTTCACCAAAGAACAATTTGTTGTTTAATCAGAATGCTATTTGACATTAAATGGATTACGATCAAGTTTATATATTTTGTTCGAAAAATAATCAATGAACCATAACAAGTCACTTAACAGCTAGACTAGATTTTTTAAAAATAAACTCTTACAACACACATTATAAACTCATACATATTATTTAATTAATACAGCAACAATCATTCTTATTATTTTATATTACTCCAAGTGACATTATTAATATTTTCCCATTAATTTTTATAAATCATCTTAGATTTAACGTTAAAAATAGCCTTATCATGTAACAATTTGTAAATTATTACGTTTACTTTCAATTCTATTTAACAATCTTGAGATTAAATTTCATAAATTAAGCATTATAGAAAATTTAACAAACGGCGGTAACCGTTTTTACATTATCACGGATTCATTTATAAAAATATTTAATTCGGAGTACCTAGTCTCGAATCAGTCAAAAATAGTATGTATATAATATTCACTAAATTAATTTATCAGAAACATTATACTTGTTGCATCTATCATTATAATATGATAATAGTTCTACAAAACGGAATGGCAACCATGTTCCGCGAGGTAAAGACCGATATAATTGCCTACCCTTCTTTAACCATATAATCATACAATCTTACAGGAATAGGTAAGAAACCAAAGATCTGATTTCTCTTTAAAAATGTAATATATTCTTAAAAATCTACAGGATTATGCGGCAACCCATAGCTAATATAAATGGTGATTTCGCAAATATTGTGTCAAAATTGAACTGTAAAGCAAAATGGAAAATTCAAGAATTATTATTATTCACCGCTATAATTCCTTTATTTTCGGAAGTGCAGATTTACACTGCATAGCCATACATGTCTTGTAATGGACATGTACATATTACAGATTTTTTCAAGAAAATGATAATATTATTATACACTTCTCAACAAAATTAAAGCATCACTTACTCTATCCTCCAAAAATAGACAAAATTCAGGAGAGTGTAACTTCGTCAAAAATAATCGTATCGAGATATTCAAAAAAGCATTTTACAGCTTGAAAACTCTACTTTTCAAATCGGTACTTTAGAAAACGATCCTATTGATTTTTCATGGAATTACA
>NW_012039317.1:0-2122 GCF_000956235.1 Wasmannia auropunctata
CTCTTTTACTCGAATTTTGATAAGTCAAAAAATCTATAACTCGAACAGTTTCTCGGGTCCCTTGAGATTCGAGTTGTCAAGGTTCGACTGTACTTAGCTTTTATATAAATTTCACAATAAGTAATTATATACCCATAACCGTAATCGGAAAAGACCGAAATCCAAACGGTTATAATCACTGCGATATCGGTAAAAGAACTGAAACCGAAACCGAAAGTTGGGTATAGCGGACTGTAAGTACTGTAACCATAACCGGACTAAAATTATATGTTACGATCCGGGTCCCTGTATAATATACCTACCAAAACTCTTTAAAAATAAAAAAAAAGATTTCACCAAGTATATATAAAAAAGTATGGAAGGTTACACCCTTTTTAAACCAAAAATATTATTTTAACAAATAAAAATTGTCCACAAATAAATACGATACAAGTTGCCAAGTATTTGATTAGATATAGAAACAAAATTATTTTTTAAATAAACCGTTTAATCATCCAAAAGTACATGCAGCAAAAGTTTAATGCCATTGTCTTTCCAAATATTTTTAAGTTTCATAAAACAGGTTTAAAGTGACTAAAATGATTAATAAGATCACAATGAAGCAAAAACTTGGCGTGCTCGCATTTTATATATCTCTTATCAATTAAATATTAATGCAATCCGGACACGCCAAGTTTTTGCTTCACTGTGATCCCATTGGTTATTTATGTTAGTCACTTTAAGACTGTTTTATAAAACTTAAAAATATTTGAAAAAACAATGGCATTAAATTTTTGCTGCATGTGCTTTTGGATAATTAAACGGTTTATTAAAAAGATATTTTTGTTTCTATGTCTAATAAAATACTTGGCAACTTGTATGATCTCATATTTGGACAATTTTTATTTGTTAAAATAATATTTTGGTTTAGAAAAGATGTAATGTACGATACTTTTTTATATATACTTAGCGTAATCTTTTTCTTTTTTTTTTAAAGTTTTGGTAGGATACTCTTTTCTATACTACATGTATATTATTAGTTATAATATTAATTTAATAATAACCTTGTTATTCATTGCCTAATTATTAATTTACACAATTTATGATTTAAATGTAAATAATATTGCTCAGGCTTTGTGCAATGTAAAATCAACAAATCGCATAATATCGCAGAAAATAAATTGCGTGATATTATTTAATATGAGAGTAATAAGTAATTTTTTTTTAATATGGTACAACCACACCATATTTAAAAAAAATTACTTATTACTCTCATATTAAATAATATCATGCAATTTATTTTCTGCGAAATTATGCAATTTGTTGATTTTACATTGCACAAAGCCTGAGCAATATCTAATAAAATAATTTATAAATAAATACATAACATATCATAAACAAATAAAGTAAATAAGAATCTCGAGCTGATAACAAAACACCTTAAATTTCATGAGTATATCTTAATGCAGCATTAGAATACGAGCACAATCAAATAAAATTTTCTTATAATTTAGACTTCCCCAAATTAATTATTTTTTATTAATGCTAATTATACATTTTAACTTTTAACTTTCCGTTGACTTATGAATTTCAAAGCTGTTAATGACTTCATAAGATTATGTTTTGTCTATTATTACTGACTTTCTTATGGCCGCTATAATTCTTTATTTTCTTATTGTTGCATATTGTTAGATTTGCAACGAAACAGCTGTAAAATTCTTTATACTGTATCTCATATTTATAATGATAAAGAAGAAGAGATATGCCTATAATGGTGAATTAATTAAGAAATTAAACAGTCTTCAATTCTACAATTCTTTGCGACGCATTTAATAGGTATACATACATGCATGCATACGCACAATATATTATTACTATTTAATAACTATTTGATTTATTATTGCTATTTAATTAATGTTTAAACATTTTTGTTTTATTAACATCAGCCTACACTATTGAGACAATTTCTAAAATATTGTAAAAATTAAATAACAAATTATTTGTGCAACTATTAAAATATGTACACCGCGTCTTCTATATTTTTAAATTATCATATAACTGCATAATATTTCGGAAAAAATTACGCAAATTAATGAATCGTATACATTTTTCATCAAAGAACAATTTGTTGTTTAATCAGAAT
>NW_012039318.1:0-746 GCF_000956235.1 Wasmannia auropunctata
CGTAACGCTTAATTAATATTTCAAGGTGTGAAAGAGAATGAAATTTTGAACTAAAAGTTCCTCTTTCAATTTTGGCTCAGACCATATTTACAGAGTTATTAACGAATAAAGTTAATCAATCAGATCGCGCTTAGCCGGAGTACGCAGGAGCGTAGCGTGCCGTACGTGCGGCTCTTCGCGCTCACTTCACATACATTTACCTGTGAAGTGAGCGCGAAGAGCCGCACATACGACACGCTACGCTCCTGTGTATTCCGGCTAAACGCGATCTAATTGATTAACTTTATTCGTTAATAACTCTGTAAATAATGGTCTGACTGAGCCAAAATTGAAAGAGGAACTTTTAGTTCAAAATTTCATTCTCTTTCACGTCTTGGAATATTAATTAAGCGTTACGGGACACCCTATATAGGGCGCCCTGTATAGATCATATACAGATTAATACAATTAAATTCGCGAGATTGGCCAATGACGGTCATCTTGGTGCTTACTAAATTTTCATGTGATTTTTATATACTTATTTCTACTTCTACAAATTGCGTGCTGTTAGTTTCGTTTTCAATGCAGTTCTTGTTTGAATCAGAAATAGTAAAAACAAGTAATTTGAGTTATGGCCAATAAACAAGCAAATATTTTGATATAGATATAAATGTATATATTTTCAATCATACAATAATTTATGACGAGACGTTTCGACTTAACTTGGCCCTCTTCAGTCGTTTTTAACTACATTATACAAACTTAAC
>NW_012039319.1:0-454 GCF_000956235.1 Wasmannia auropunctata
TTTTCGTTTGCATCCTCTTAGTTTAAAAATGATTAAAAAAACAATTTTGAGGGGGCCAACTTCACGATAGTCTATTTACGAGCAAATTAATTTCAAATTAGCTTAATCGATAGATTTTCGTTTGCACTTTTCAAAATAGGTCGATTTTTCGTTTGCACATCTTTAGTTAAAAAGTTATTAACAATTCAAATTTCCAAAATATACAGGGTGTCCCGTAACGCTTAATTAATATTTCAAGGTGTGAAAGAGAATGAAATTTCGAACTAAAAGTTCCTCTTTCAATTTTGGCTCAGACCGTTATTTACAGAGTTATTAACGAATAAAGTTAATCAATCAGATCGCGCTTAGCCGGAATACGCAGGAGCGTAACGTGCCGTACGTGCGGCTCTTCGCGCTCACTTCACATACATTTACCTGTGAAGTGAGCGCGAAGAGCCGCACGTACGGCACGCTA
>NW_012039320.1:0-1571 GCF_000956235.1 Wasmannia auropunctata
GAAAGATCATAAATTATTGAAAATTCATCAACATAGTAGTAATAGTCCTTGTGAATTAGCTTTAGAAAAATTAATATTTAAAATAACTATTAAAATTTAAATAAAACATCAATAAAAATGAATTATATTCTTTGTCCAAATTGTAATAAACCTCTTCCAAATGAAGAAAATCTTTACAAATTAAGAACATTATTGTTAGGGACAACAGTAATAGGAGGAATTTTAGGATGTGCCACACTTCCTTTGTTAGGGTTTGGTTTAGCTGGTATTTCAGCTGGTTCATTTGCAGCTTCTTGGCAAGCTTCTATTGGTTCTGTTGCAGCTGGATCTTTATTTGCTACTTTACAATCTTTGGGAGCTACAGGACTAGGTATACTTTTATTTGGATCAACTGCAGCCGCATTAAGTTTATTAACTTCTATAGCAGCAAACTTAAATTGGTGCACATGTAATCAAAATGTTTCTTAATTATATTATTAAATATTTTTTTTATTACTACCCGATAAAATTTTAAGTAACTTCTATATAATATAGTTAAAGGACTTGGTTAGATGGTGTGTGTGAGTGAGATTGTGTGTGGAAAGAACTGCGTGCATTTGAGGTGATTATAGGGAAATAAGATAAATATATTTAATATAGGATAGGAAAAGGTAAAGCAGGCAGGTTAAAGGCAGAGTAAATGAAAGTGAAGGAATGGATAAAGTAGAAAAGTAAGAATTCGAAGATATAATTGAGTAAGAAGATCCCAAAAAGTAAGAGGATAAGGAAACTGGAAAGGAGGCTAGGAGGATGGTGAAAAAAATAGTTATGTTTAGAATCAGAGATTAGATTAGTTGGACTTCAGCCGCGAGAAATGAATTAAAGGAAAGAAATAAATTGAAAGATTTGTAATAGAATGATGAATTAGAAGTTGATATGTATAATGTAAATTGTAAAATATAGGAATGAGAACGAAACTGATAAATGTAAATGTTAAATGTAACAGTAGGTATAGAAAAATATTTTAAAGCAAAGATTTTGTAGTAGAATGAAGAATTAGAAGTTTATTGATGTGTATAAGTTAAAATATAGGAATGAAAAATTGAAAAATGTAGCACATATTTGTTTTAAAAAAACGTTTAACAATTGTTTCTTTGGAACGTTTCATAACCGACTCTTGAAAACGTTTCTGAGTGGTTAAAATGTCCACTCGAAAAACGTTTTAAAACACGTTTCTTTTTCAGTGAAAAAACGTTTAAGAAATATAATCAAAATATCATTTTTCCTCTATCTAGGAAAAAGTTTGTTTTTTTCACAAAATTAAATAAATTAATTTATACGATAAATTATTTAAATGATTTATTCAATTTTATTTAAAAGAATATATTTTCGGCCGAAAATCCAGGTCCTATGTGGAAATTCATGTGCTGCTATATTATTTTAACAAAAAAATTGTTTTTATTTTATAATTAATTACATATTATTATTTATAGAGTTTAATTTGTTTTACATGTTTTCTATTATTATTAATTACAATTTATACGCAGATTTATAATTTTTGAAAACACATCAGATCGGAAGAGCACACGTCT
>NW_012039321.1:0-515 GCF_000956235.1 Wasmannia auropunctata
TTTCTATAATCCAAGGCAACAGAAGAAGAAGAAGACGTTGGCGCTGCATGCATCGGTGACGTTTTTGATGGGTCGTTCGAAGGAATATATCAATGTGATTATGTGTACGCTATATGTTAATATTGCATCCGGCGATGCATAAGGATTTACTTAGTTTAAGTAATCCTATAATAAAAGTCTATCTTAAGTTACAAATCAATAGTATGCGGCTGTGGATCTTGATATTTTAACGTGTAAAGTTACATTTCTAGTAAATGTAAGAATAAGCTGATTGCACTCTGTGATAAAGTGTAATATTGCACGCACACACGTGCAGTCTGTATTATGCGGTACTTCCTCGATAGAATTTTAAATAAATTTGTTATAAAGCACATTAAAATCATACTGAATACAGACTTAAGAGGATAAAAAGTTAAAATATTGAATAACTTAGTATGAATATACCTTGAAAGATCATAAATTATTGAAAATTCATCAACATAGTAGTAATAGTCCTTGTGAATTAGCTTTAGAAA
>NW_012039322.1:0-1805 GCF_000956235.1 Wasmannia auropunctata
CCAAAATGAGTTCAAGAAATGAAAAAAAACGTTAAAAAAACATTTAAAAAACATTTAAAAAATATTGTGTGCTGATTGGGTCACAGCGCTTGAACAGTGAAAAATCTCTAGGCACCGGCCGCTGTGAGTGGCTGTGGGCAATCGGGACGTGGTCAAACGGGACGCTCCCATATTCCTTTATAGTTTCCTGGACTCTCTTTAGCTCCTATTTTATATATTGGCACTACTGTGCTTTTCTTCCAATTGATTGGTATTGTACCTCTCTTCCAAAACTTCGAGAAGATCTACCAATCTCTTCCGAAGCTCCTCTCCAGCATACATCCATCGGAATTCCGTCTATTTCTGCTGCTTTCTTCGACTTCATCCTTCCTAATGCGTTTCAAATTTCCTCTTTATCTTTTATATCCTCTTCTACTTTTCCATGTTCATCCTTTTTTTCTTCTTTTCCTTTATTTTGAATCCTTTCCTCCTGCTTCTGTTCTAGTTCCTGATCCAGTTCCATGCCATCTAGCAGGCTCATAAAATAATTTCTCCATTCATCCTTACTTATATTCCTCTTTCTTCAAACTTTGTCTTCTCACCTCTTTTCTTATTTATATATCTCCAAATATCCACCTCCTTCTGCAAATTCCTTATTATCATCTTCTCTTTTTCCCTTTTTTCTTTTTGTTGCCCAAGAATGTAATAATGTTAATTAATTTTTTTAAATAGCCTAATTTTATCTAAGAGAATAAACCCGGGAGAGATCCCGGTTTTTACGGATGGATCTAAAGCATCACTGGATAATGAATCCTTTTCAGTAGGAGTAGCCTTTGTTATCCATCTTTATAACATTTCTAAGGGTTATAAATTGAATACGTTTTCCAGTTCCTTTTCAACCGAGGTTTTGGTAATTAGTAAAGTTATTGATTTTGCATTAACTCAAACATGGAGTCATATTATAACATTTGTACAGACTTTTTAGTACTCTTATTTCTATTCAATCTTGTACTGAACCTATTAAGAGCAAAGTTTTCTCCTTTTGGAGCCTTAATCCCATAATTAGAGATCTTTTTAATAAGATTTGTTACTATATTTCTTACGATAAAAATATTAAGTTTACATCGAGTCCAGCACACAAGGTGTGCAATCTTAAGAAATAAGTTACCGGATACCGCCGCTAAATAAGCTGCTCAGACAGGTATTTGCATTAATAACAAGATTTTATTTACTGAAGTATTAATGACTATTGAGATGGAATACGAATCCATAGATAAATCACTTATTGCATCAATAAAGATTAGTCCAGATAATTACTATATCAAATTTTTCTGTAAGAATATTTCTTTATAAATATTTCTTTTACAAATAAATTTAAAATGAAAAGATCTGACAAAGGAATACTAACTAGATTGATTACTGGGTTAGTATGGACCAATAAAAGGAAATTTATATATGTAAATTATTAGATTCTCCAGAATGTCCACGCGGAAATCAGATCCATGATATTATTTACATCTTTTAGGGATGCCCACTTTTGGAAATCCTCAAGAGAAAAATTATAATCTATATCGACTAAAATTACAGGATCCCTTTTTAGTAGAATACCTAATTGGTAATTTGTGTTTTAAAGTTATTAATGAAATGCTAAAATATATATAATTAGGGCAGATTAACTTGTTAGACATAAGATTGTAAATATAAGTTTATTAAACTTGGGAGACTTCTTAGGTGCATCGGACTGTACTTCTGATGAATAGACAACAAGCTGGGAAATTTACGTCTGGACTTTTGGCCATATGAAAGTCCAAAAACACCGAAGAAGC
>NW_012039323.1:0-312 GCF_000956235.1 Wasmannia auropunctata
AAAGCTATTTCGACTCGGCGGTAGCGTGTCTACCTAGTAATCGTGAGATCGCTGCGTATCTATTCGCATCTCGACGAATAATTTTTTTTTTAATTAAAAATTCTACTTTTTGCAAAAAAAAGTAATAATACAATAAATCACGCGGATTTATACACTTTGTCGATTTACATTTTCTTACAGTAAATACTTCCCATAAAAAAAACTTGTACATACATTTTCCCTTTTTTATCATATTCGCTGTCTTGAAAATTAATTTTCTAAATTGCTGTGTATTAAAAATAAAAATTAAAAATAAAAGATCGGAAGAGCACA
>NW_012039324.1:0-1447 GCF_000956235.1 Wasmannia auropunctata
GGAGTCCTCGCGCGCGTCTTCGCGATCGTTCAATTTTCACATATTGTATTGCTCTTTAAGTTAATAAAGCAGTGCTACCGAATCGTCGGCCTACTTATTTGTACTTGTGTCCGGGTTTCGCGCTCTCATCCTTTCGGGTCTCCTCCAACCGCGCGATTTCCGCACGACGAAAGGCCCACAGCCAACTTTAACAGCGGCGAGATACGACCGCCTCAACACTGGTATTCAACGGTATTCAGCCGAACGGATATGCAATCTTTTATTCGCCAATCTTTAAAAATTAATATCTCGTTAATGATTGCGAATTTTGTAAAATGATAAAGGACTTTTCTGTTTAGTTTAAATCTGCTCTAGCAGCTCACAAGATTTGATACGATTTTTACCGGACACCCTGTATGTAGCAATTCAATTTTAAACCGATCGAGCAATCTGGACTGTGTTTGGAGAAATATTTTTGTTTTATATTATCTATATAGTGTTTAAAAATATAGATGTAAAATAAAAATAAAATGACACAAGAAATGCTAATAGCATCTTTTTAAACGTATTCCTGATGCTGAAAATTAGAATAAATCTATCATATTTGTAATATATTTTATATGTATCAGTAGTAATTTTTAAATTGCTGAAAGATTATAATTGTTCCACCTATGTTATGTTTTATTTCGAGTTACGTGTGAGTTCCATTACATTTTTAAGTAATTGTTATATGTATTATATATGTAACAAAGAAATATATCGTTGTTCTTCTAAAGTACCCTCAAAATTATATTGCATTTACAATATCATCTCTATAACCATGAAATATATCATTGTTCTTTCCATGTGCTTCCTTAAGCCGGTATCAGACTACGCATTGGAGATTGAGATTAAGATTGAGATTGAAGATTGTCCAATCACATTACAGATTGTGATCTGCATTGCAATTGACAATATTGCTGCGTTCAGCAAACAAAGCAGCTCAGTTTATATATATATTTGCATATATTATTAAGATAATTTACTAAATTTTTTTCATAACAATACTTACCTGTGCATTAAATTTAATTGCACGTTTATTATTGTACGAACTTAACCTCTATCTGCTTTATCATTCTCGGTAAAAATGTCAGTAGTCATCACGTGACCAAAAAGTCGTCAAGCCATTGGCTAAGATTGAGATTGAAGATTGAAAAAATAGACGGAATTCTAATTTCCAAACTCCAATCTCAATCTCAGTCTGCTGTGCTCTCATTGGCTGAGCTTCAATCTCAATCTTAATCTCAATCTTAATCTCAATCTCCAATGCGTAGTCTGATACCAGCTTTATGTGAGGTTACGCGTGCAGTTCGAAAACATAACATATCCTTATGTATCATCATTACCAGAGAGGAACCTGAGAGCGGCCACGCTGGCTTTTTGGGTGGGACCGGCGATCTCCTCCGTACAGTAGCGCCCCACGTCCACG
>NW_012039325.1:0-340 GCF_000956235.1 Wasmannia auropunctata
AAACTTTAATTTTTTGTCTTCTCCAGGCTTGGGTGTCGAGTCCCTTATCATGACGTAATCTCCAGGTTTATATTTGGACGGAGTCTTGTGGTGCTTATCATAGTAGGTCTTGTTATAATTTTTTAACTTATCCGATGCTTGTTGAGCAATGTCACGGTTTTTATCACGCGACTCTATAAAATCTTCTGATACTGCAAATGCTTTGCCTAAATCATTAAGGAATTTTGTCAATTCAGTATCCGGATGATTTCTCATCTCGTATCCTAATAAGAGTTTAGATGGAGAATTTTTTATAGCGGAATGATACGTGTTGTTAATCAGATCGGAAGAGCACACGTCT
>NW_012039326.1:0-355 GCF_000956235.1 Wasmannia auropunctata
TTATACGATTTTTGAGTTAACGGGCAACCAGGAACATCTTGTACGACGTACCGATTTTTATTGAGCGCTTTCGCAATTAAATATGGCCCTTTGTATTGAAACTTTAATTTTTTGTCTTCTCCAAGCTTGGGTGTCGAGTCCCTTATCATGACGTAATCTCCAGGTTTATATTTGGACGGTGTTTTGTGGTGCTTATCATAGTAGATCTTGTTGTAATTTTTTAACTTATCCGATGCTTGTTGAGCAATGTCACGGTTTTTATCACGCGACTCTATAAAATCTTCTGATACTGCAAATGCTTTGCCTAAATCATTAAGGAATTTTGTCAATTCAGTATCCGGATGATTTCTCATCT
>NW_012039327.1:0-801 GCF_000956235.1 Wasmannia auropunctata
AACGTTTATCGAAAAAGTATTGCGATCTTGCCCAGATGTTCGTGAAATATTTCTGTTGATGCGTCCAAAAAAAGGACTAGATTTAAACAAAAGGCTCGAAAAAATGTTAAAATTACCGGTAAGTTAGATATAAAAAAAAAATTTTGTAAACCAACACATTTCTTTTAAATTATTAGTATTTTAAGATGTTATTACATTACATTACATTTAAATTATATGAAAAAAATTTTTTAATGTTATTGCAACGTTATTCTTAAGAAAAGTTATTTTTAATAACTTTAAGATCCCATCTAAAAAAAGGCATGTTAAATATTCGAATCCATCAAAATCCTCTCGAGTTTCGAAAGTTTCGAAGTTTATTGCTGGCTCTTTGACGCAATGCTGATTAGTCCACTCGCTGTGATTATTTTGTGAGCAGTTGTCAAACAAATGTTATTTTTTAAGTAGTAGATTTTGAGATCTTAGGATTCTGCAAAGATTTATTAGGATTGGTTGCAATTGAAAGCTTATTATTAAAAGATATATTTTTGTGTAAATTTAAATTTAGTTCTTAATATATTTTACTTTTATTCGACAGTTAATTTAGAGTAAAAATTCCGAACAAGCTTGTTTTATTTTAATATTTATGCAGTGTCAAGTTTATGTCTAGTGATAAATCGCATTTTTTATATAAATATATTTGATGTCGCAATATTACATTAAACGACTTGATAAAAAATTAAAAGAATACACTATAAATTTAAACAAAATGCAAACCTTTTCATATTTTAACTCTCTTACTATTTACTGATTTATTTATTT
>NW_012039328.1:0-1196 GCF_000956235.1 Wasmannia auropunctata
CAATAGAGATGATAGTTTTCACCACTCTAACAAGTAGAGATACTCTAAAAATAAATACAATTAATATATTATTGTATACATATGTAATCTTAATTGCTACGATTATGTCTTTTAAACACAAATTATATAAATTTTATTTTGTTATTTAATGTACACTGAAACTTTTATATCTTTTTTCTTTTTTTGACATTTTTCTAAATTATTTATGTTATATAATATACATCGATACAAGCACACACACACTCACACACACATTACAGGAATTTATTAGTATAATAAAAAAGTAAAGAATAAGAGAATAAATAAAATAATAAAGATTTTAGCGTTTTCGACATATTTATCTAAAGCGTGATTGCTAAAATTATAACTAAATAAATTTTATTACTATTTTTATAGTACATTAGATTTGATTTATCTATTAATTTCTCAATAAAAGTAATCAGAGATTGAATTATTATTATTTTAAGGTAAATATTTAGATACCGGACAATTCGCAAACTATTATGGCATGCAAAAAATTTGATACATTCGAAACATTTATGAAAAAAACTAAACATGCTATCTACATCAGTGTTTGCTTCACGTTTGTCGCTTTTTCTTTGATCTTATTGCTCCTAGAATGAACTAATTATAAAGAAATTTATTCATAAACAGTAATTAAAAATAATAATCAATCGTTAGTAATGTTTATTAACAGTTTGCAAACTACATCTAATAAGCAAAAATGGAATAAAATTGGGAGTTACATTTGATAATCAATTACTTAAGCAATTTTTATAATCTTAATTAGAGAGTAATCAATTACTTTCATAGTTCGATAGTCCAACAATTATCGACGATTATAGTTTATAGATCTAAAAATATGTTTAAATAAATATTACATATTAAATATTAAATTTTAAAATTAAAGATTAACATAAAAATTAATATTATTAAACACTAAGATTTATTTTAATAGAATAAAACTCTTTTCGTATTTAAGTTTGCAAACTGTTCGCGAATAGCTATTCTCATCAGAAATAAAACAGTTCGCGGTCTGTTCACAAATTAATCGTCAAATCCGGTAAAGTACCTTTATGGGTTATAGACACAGAAGCCGATTTTTTAATAATTATAAAAATATGTATAAATATACAATATATAAACAATAACAAATACTAATTATGAACTACTTATACCTTTTATAATGTGCCTTG
>NW_012039329.1:0-398 GCF_000956235.1 Wasmannia auropunctata
AGATCTCGGTTTAACGTTTACTATGCGTACGCTTCACTACAAAAATCGTATCTGTCTGGTATCCCATCGAGGCTGTCCCTTATGTAGAAAAACTCTCAGCGAGCATGGGCCAATCCTGAGTCATGCGAGACTCATGGGTTGGCCCTGCCGTTCTCTTTGTTTTTAAATAAAGACGTCGAACGCGACGTCGGACGCGACGTCGCGCGATAAAGCTGGCGTCGAACTCGGCTATTATTTTATTTATTCAAAACGACTTGCTTTCTTTGTCTTACCGCTTCGCTCGGCGATGCGGAATGTATGGAACTACGTAGTGGGCCCACCAATATATATACGCAACTATATATACATATATATATATATATATATATATATATATATATATATATATAAAATTAAGC
>NW_012039330.1:0-4164 GCF_000956235.1 Wasmannia auropunctata
AAACTATTCGGTGAAATGTCATGAAATTTTAACAGCGGAGGCTTGAAGGAATATATTCAACAAGTTATAAGATTAATTTTTGTATATGATGCTATTTTGTATCCAATTCCAGAAACTTTTAGCCCATGTAATACATATATAAATTAAGCTAAAAGCAATTATTGAAACTTCATAATGCAAACAATATTGTTTACAACAAAAATATGCTTCGAGATCCTACAGTGATGTTTAAATGATGTAATAAACATCATCTTGATAACTGTTATTCAATAGTCGTGAAGCGTATACAAAAGCAATATGTAAATATGCCTTCACTATGTTACACTAACACATATTGGAATATTGCGTATTTTTTCAAATATTGTTCCATGAAAAAAATAATATACGTGAAATATAATATGATAAAAACTACAGTAAACTATACTGCTCTCTGTGCTATGCTATATCTTGGTTTCTTATGGAAATATAAATCGTGAATCTTCCCTTAAATCTACATTTCGCAGCGTAAGAATATTATACGCAAAGATAGATATATATACAGATACGCAGAAATTTAATTTTCTGTTTATTCTTTTCGCCCTTTGTATTTTACAATGTTTCTAAAGCTCACTGTTCTCGATTTGCATAAATCGTATCTATGCCCACGCGGTATCATTACTTATTTAAAGCGAGCAATTTGCTACCGCATCATCGGCCTTCGACGAAGAGAGAGATGACTTCACCTGCTCCCTTCTTTTTGTTGAAATTGTCAAGACTCACGACAGATGTACGGCGGTCTACACGAAGTACGGTAAAATTATTTAATGAGTATATTTTATTGATCAGTTGCTGAAGAATATATCTGTTTGGTGATCTTTTAGATTTCTCTCTTTACTTCTCAGTCTCAAGTAGATATTCTATAGTGTATAATTTCCATCAAAACAAACTATATTTTATCGAAGTATCCGTCGAAAGATACGTATTTCGTTGGACCGTATTTATTTGCCTTACACCAAAGATTTTCAATCTATTCTCTGTCATATATTTCGACTCATTTATACAGGCAAGCGTAAAAAGAGATAGACAATTATGGTTCGTCAGAACCCGCTTAATCGCACGGCAAAATTTTTTTTTATTTTGAGCGGTGCTTGGCCAGGAGCATCATGTGCTCTGTTCTGGAGAATGTTTTTTATTGTATCAGTGACAATTGCTCAGTACTGTCACTACCTTTATTTCATAAGACATATGTATACCGCCACACTTGGGGAATTCATGGATTGTCTATCTATCGTCTTGGCACATTCCAAGGTGCTTTTTAAGTGCGTTGTGTTTTGGATAAATCAGCGGTAAGTAACGTGTATATGCACAAAGTTGGAAACAATTTACAAAAGTATTCCATCAAGTTTCGCTGGATGGAATATACAAAGTGTTGATTTATATATATATTACATTCAGAAATAGTAAATGTCCAAAAACGTGGTCACGCACGGCGCGAAAATTAAGATTGTTTTAAAATTGACAATATGATCGGCGACCATCATTCATAGAAAATTCATCGAAGTCTTGACAATAATGCGGGAGGATTGGAGTGATTGCGCTAATGACGCCATCAGCACACGCGAGACAACGAGCGAAGCAAAAGCGTCGGAACGTATTACAAATTTAATACTCATTCTTCATACAATAACAGTGTCTACCTTCGGCATTGGTGTCCTTCTGGCCGACGTCGATGTCACTAATACAACGGAGTTACCCTTCATGACTAAGATAGAAATTCCCTTCGACATAGACACGCAACGCACATACAAATGTATTGTTATGACGGAATTCTTTTGTATGTTTATGTGGGCCTGGTCATCTGGTGCAATGAATTCTTTATTATTAATTCTAGTAAGTTAAAGATATGGAAACGATATTCAAGATCAAAAATATGATTTGAATGATATTTTATTTATACAGTAATTGCGTTGCATGCCTTTTAAAAGCTCATAATAGATCTAAAATTTGAAATAAATTATTTATGTTACTCGATTTACCATTTCCATGTATTTCAAAAATGTCATTCTGTGACATACACAATATGCATTTCCTTGTATTTTTTGAACATCAACTCAGTTATGGATTCTGGTTAATTCCACAGGAATGGGATCTTTATTTTCAGACCTTTCATGTAGCTGGCCAAATCAATATTGTGCGTTGCTGGTTAACGCAGCTTGCACCCTCCAAAGTTGATAGCAAAAATGACACGATCGCTATCGCAATGGCTAAAATTATTCAAAAACATAAAAAGATTATACGTTTATCGGAAAATATTGAAAGCCTTTTTACAAACATTGCGTTAATGCTATTTGTATCAAACTCGATAATGATTTGTTTGTCAGCTTTCCAGGTTGTAATGGTGAGTAAAATTATTAAATATAAACTTGTGTATTTCCTTATTATAATTGCAAATGACACTAAGTAGTATCATTCATGTAAACTTTTAGCATCAGTATATTAAAATAATTATCAATTTTTATTTAATAATTTTTTAAATGCTTTTGTTGCGCAATATCGCAGGCAATTGGCAGCGTTAACGCAACACAACAAATAGTGAAATCTGTTTTTTTTTACATTATAACAAACCTCGAAGCCTATATATTCTGTTATGCTGGAGAACATGTAAAAAACAAGGTTAGCAATAAAATTAATAAAATATTAATATTAATCATAACATATTAATGTTAATAATAATTAGTAATAGTGTATTTTATTTTGAATTAAGAAAGATATTTCAAAAAACTAAACTTAACATAAAAATTTCAATTATCCTTATAGAGTAAAGAAATTAGTTTTGCGGCGTACGATTCTGCATGGTATGATATGAAAGCTGAAAACAGTCATGTCCTGTTATTTATCATATTACGATCACAAAAACAACTAACGCTTACAGCTGGAAAGATGATGGAATTATCGTTAAAAACTTTTACAAGTGTAAGATTTATATATAGAAATTTCATTTCAGAAAAAAAAAATTTTTTACAATATTAGAAATTCTTGAATGCAAAAATACAATATTCTTCTAGATTATGAATGCTTCGGGGTCATATCTATCAATGCTATTGGCGATGCAATGAACACTAGATGAATTTTTTAGCAACAGTTGAAACGTGTTATGTGTTATTCATACATCAGTAGTTTTAGAAATTCACGTTGTGATAGAATATATTTCTTTAAATAAATACAGGACAATAGTCTAATTCATTTCTTAAATTACAACACATCGTAATGTTATTATATTTCGCAGTCGCATGACTGCGGATTACAAAAATCATTAATTTTTTTTACAATTTAGAATAAAATATTAAATTTTGTATAATATCCTCTACAAAAGAATTTCGTTCTCTGCATGTTGTATATATAATAGCGAATGCACACATCAATAGTATTTTAATAGAAAGTTATCTTATTATATTAAGATATTTGATATATAATAATACAGAAATTAACTAGTTTTACATAATATTCAGCATGGTTCAAGAGTTAACATTTGCCACGTTACTATATCATCAGAGTGTGGTTGAGGAATTAACATTCGCCACGTTACTATCGCGAATTAATGTAATGTAAGACCATAAAATCAATAGTTACATCACCAACTGCCGCATCACACACTGCCACCATTGCTTCTTATGGGACATTATTGTCCGTTTACTGCCAGTGAGGGATCTCTAGCAAAGACTGCGATGAGCAAAAATCGAGAACATTCTCCTGTGGAACAGACAATATGCACATTCTTCCGACTGTATCATGTAGTGAGTGCGATATTTAACATTATTTTTATACTTTAATAAAATAAATTCCATAATTCACTATTCAATTATTAATATATATATAGGTATATATATATATATATATATATATATATATATATGTATATGGGTCGTATATACGGGGAAGGTCACTCTACATATTAATTTAAAAAAAAAATGTTTATTCTTAATGTGACAAGAAAATATTTACATGAACTTGATCGCGTCAATAAGGTGATATATGTGAGGACTCGGCCTCATGTTCGCTTTCGAGATCTCGGTTTAACGTTTACTATGCGTACGCTTCACTACAAAAATCGTATCTGTCTGGTATCCCATCGAGGCTGTCCCTTATGTAGAAAAACTCTCAGCGAGCATGGGCCAATCCTGAGTC
>NW_012039331.1:0-425 GCF_000956235.1 Wasmannia auropunctata
CCTCCGCTGTTAAAATTTCATGATATTTCACTGAATAGTTTGTGAGTTACAGTAATTTGAACAAATCAACGCTTGTGTTTTTTAAAAAATGGAAAAAAACCAAAATTCATGCAGTGATCAAATATCAATATTTGAAAGACTTAAGACCCCAACAAATCATCGATGACTTTAACAATTTCTTGAGATTTTAAGCCTTTCAAATATTGATATTTGATCACTGCACAAATTTCGGTTTTTTTCCATTTTTTAAAAAACTCAAACGTTGACTTGTTCAAATGACTGTAACTCACAAACTATTCGGTGAAATGTCATGAAATTTTAACAGCGGAGGCTTGAAGGAATATATTCAACAAGTTATAAGATTAATTTTTGTATATGATGCTATTTTGTATCCGATTCCAGAAACTTTTAGCCCATGTAATACA
>NW_012039332.1:0-771 GCF_000956235.1 Wasmannia auropunctata
ATATATTGGCTACGAGTGAAGAGGCGACAGGCTGTTTTGGAACATGAAAACGAATTTCTGCGAGCCCTGGCGAGGGCTCAAACGTCTCTGCAGGAGCATGCAAGAAGCCCGCAGACGCCTCGGAGCACGCAGGCGCCGCTGCGCGTGAGTGTGGATGTAACCACCGGTAGAAGGCGGGTTGCCTATTACAACTAGGGTAAGTATTTTTTACATAGCTATCCTTCTTTCTTCTTTTTACACTTTTTATAAATTGCTTCCCTTTTTGTCTGTTGCAGATGGCAATGGGCAGCCAGATTTGCACCAACTTAATTATATATATATATATATACATTTTTTAAATTTTTTAGTAAAAACTTTTTATTTTTATTATAATAATATTTTGTTTAATTCTTCTCCTCTTCCTTCTCTATCGCGTACGTGTGCAACGGGAGCGATAATGGGTGGGTTGGCGAAACCGCGGGGTGGGACGGAGGGGCCCGTGCGCAACGGCGGCGGCGGCGGCGGCGGCGGCGACGGCAAACGCGAGCGCGGTTCCCCTTTCCCCGCGATACTCGCATCCTCAACGCGGTATCCCTCTTCCCCGCGCATCCCGCACCTACGACGCGGTTCCCCTCTCCCCGCGCATCCCGGACCTACAACGCGGTTCCCCGTCCCCGCGCATCCCGCACCCACAACGCGGTTCCCCTCTCCCCGCGGATCCCGGATCTACAACGCGGTTCCCCGTCCCCGCGCATCCCGCACCCACAACGCGGTTCCCCGTCCCCGCGCATC
>NW_012039333.1:0-321 GCF_000956235.1 Wasmannia auropunctata
ACGTCATTTTGCATTATGGTTTAATTGAACATGAGGTGTATAAATTGTGAGGAGGATTTCGCGCCCAGCACCTGTGACAACTGCTGGCGCATATATTGGCTACGAGTGAAGAGGCGACAGGCTGTTTTGGAACATGAAAACGAATTTCTGCGAGCCCTGGCGAGGGCTCAAACGTCTCTGCAGGAGCATGCAAGAAGCCCGCAGACGCCTCGGAGCACGCAGGCGCCGCTGCGCGTGAGTGTGGATGTAACCACCGGTAGAAGGCGGGTTGCCTATTACAACTAGGGTAAGTATTTTTTTACATAGCTATCCTTCTTTCTT
>NW_012039334.1:0-416 GCF_000956235.1 Wasmannia auropunctata
CTGTATCGGATCGATTGGCGGTTCCGTAAAAGCGTTTGTGTATTTAAGACTGTTTCAATTTCATTTATATTCTTTATAGCCGCTATCATTTCGGAGGAGCGTGTGTGTGATATAACATATATATCAATATCATCCTCACGGCATTATCAGGTAGGAGAGATAATTATTTCTATGGCTTGCATTTTTTACTCGCGGGTTCTCGTGGACCCTTGAGTCAGTTGATGTTGAGTCGTTGCGACAGCCTAACGTCATTTTGCATTGTGGTTTAATTGAACATGAGGTGTATAAATTGTGAGGAGGATTTCGCGCCCAGCACCTGCGACAACTGCTGGCGCATATATTGGCTACGTGTGGGGAGGCGACAGGCTGTTTTGGAACATGAAAACGAATTTCTGCGAGCCCTGGCGAGGGCTCAA
>NW_012039335.1:0-1499 GCF_000956235.1 Wasmannia auropunctata
AGGAAGCGTAATTTTACAATAAGTATAGGCACCTTTAATATGACAGAAAGAGAGAGAGAGAGAGTAAGGAAGCGTAATTTTATGATTTTCTAAAATAAAGTGGTTTCAAGCAATCTTTATGAGCTGACAGTGAAAACTAGCGGTGGTTAAAGGTTGACACCATTGAGACTTTTGATCGGTACCTCATAAAGAATATTTTCGCATAGGTTATTTCTATTTTGACCGGGGCCACTTTTCCATATGATTAGTGCGAGGTCCTTTTAAATTTATTTATAAAATTGTATTGGATTTTGCCATTGATTTATTTGTTATTATTTATTATTATTTTCACAGATTCTATATTGTATCTCCCCCCATCCTCGATTTTATTAAGGAAATACCGTGTGATCTGCAAGAAAAATTCAAAAATGAATTCGCATGTAAATTTGCGGAAACCCAAGTTATCTATAAACAAAAAGATCAGAATGATGCTTGTATAAAGTACTAATAATTTTTGCGCACAAACCAAAATTGTATTGTATATATATGCTGACATGCATAAGAGAAAAATTTCCAAGCTTTTTCCGTTCAAAAAAATCGGATTATTTTTTTTTAATAATAAATGGATATTTACAATCAATTTGATCGGATAAAAAACCTGATAAAAACCGAAAATGTATGCATTTATATAAGCTTACCTATGTTTCATATTTCTCTGTGATATCTCATTAACTGCACAGCCACAGCTACGTTTAATAAATGTTTAAAAAACGTTTAGCCGATACGTTTTTAAAGTAACAGTCGAAATGTCGCGTACAAAAACGGTACTATAAAACTATTAAAAACGTTTATTTAGAACTGATAACAATTATAGCAATTATTTCCAGTTCTAAAATAAATTTTATTGATTATCATTACATTCCAGAGAAAAAGAGAGAATATACATGACAAAATTATGATTAAAAAAACGTTTTTTAAACATTTATTAAATGTTTAAAAAACGTTTTTTTAATCATAATTAAATGTAGCCGTGTTGCTTGGGAAGGTACCATTTAGCACACAGTCCAGTCTCAAAATCAAGGGCTCAAAAAAAAACGAGCGAAAAAACTACCCTTTCTTGAGTCACTCTTTTCATTTTCTATAATTTTCTCGAAGAACTAAAAAAATTGCACGAATCGTTGACGTCTCTGTCCAAGAAAATTACGGTATACTACGGATTACAGGTTTCGGTTCTGGCTGACGCGAACATTCCGGAGATTAAGGCAATCGGAGACTTCGATACGATTGCGGTGACCTTACAATTCCCATCGGAAACCTTCGGCATGATCGATTTGTCGCGCAACAATACGTTCGGATATGATCAACAACTGAAGGTCTTCGGCCCAAAGGGCATGGTGCAAGCCGACAACAAACAACCAAACTCTGTTTGTTGGCGAGGTGAACTCCAAGAGATAACCACCACACCGATCTAGTACTCGTTCGCCAGCCGTTTTATGAACGACTATCGAAGAGAGTTCGAT
>NW_012039336.1:0-1826 GCF_000956235.1 Wasmannia auropunctata
TAAGTCATTATATATATATATATATATAATGAATATATATATATATATATATATATATAAGAAAAAAAATATATATATATAAGTTTTGTATCGGAAAAATTCCGATATTTACTGCAAGTAGTCAAAATCTATAGTGTATGTTACATATGTAGATACACAATGATGCTAATCAGTATTCTAAAGCAAAGAATTTATTAAAATTATATAAGTTAATAAATTAAATTATATTTATTTACCTTTTTGCTTTGCTCCACAAATCCGCTGTTGTCGCAACTGATTGCACTTCAGTCAATTTTTTTTCAAGGACTGTCTTCATTGTAACGTACACTTGACAAAGTTTTTCTTTTAATGTTTTTCTACACATTATATGCATGTGTGAAGGAAGTCCAATTCTTACCATATTAATAAATGTTGGACTATCTACAATGGACAGTGGTTGAATATTTTCTATAATGAATTTTAATATTGCTTTATCCAATATTTTTTGAGTAGCCGAGTTTCCAGAACCCCATCTTTCCAATATGTGGTATTTATTTGGAACAGTATTGCTATTTTCATTTAAATGTTTCTTTGACAATTGTTTTCCTTTGTCAATGGCATCTAACATATGTGGATGTTTTGCCTATAAATAATTAGAAATTATTTAAATTAAAAAATTGTATTTACTTAAGCCAACATTTCTATACCTACTATGTTATATATTTTTGATTTGAGGTTGAGTGTTTCATGTAATTGTGCAGATTCCATGGAAATCTAAAAGTTTAATTAAAAAAAAATTTTTTTTAAATTTCTAATTCCTTGCTATTATTATTATACTATTTATAGCCATTATTTACTAGCCGTCTATAATTAATATTTATTATTATTTATTGAAATTAATATTTATCTTAAACGAAAATTTACATAAATAAAGAACAAAACGATAAGACTTGAATGACTTAATATTAAAAACATTAATAGAAAAATCGGCTAAAAGTATTTTGCATACATATATTCAAATAAATTTAAAGTTACAATAAATATTTATTTCATATATGCACAAAGTATCACGTATAAATATTCGTATGCATACAAAGTATCGTATTTTTATTAACTGATCTTTTTGTTAAATTTGTTTTTAATATTTACATAAGTCTTAACTTTTACTTCTTTATTTATCTAAACTTTGTTTTATTATATAAGTTACTTAAATTATTATCATTGCTTTCGATTATCATATTTATTCTTAAAAATCAGAATAACAATTATATAAAAAAATGACCTAAGCTGTGTTTCGTTATTCACTGTGAGTACTTATACCTCTATTTTGTAACTTTTAATGATAGTGTCGATATAATTACGTTGTGTAAGTTGTGTTGCACAGCTTTTTACCATGTATAATAATAATAATACTTGTGCAATGATAACATAAAACGATACCAAGTCGTTAAGAGTTACAGAATAAGGGTACTGAGGTAGTATTCTCTTCTGTACACGTTATCAATAATTGTCGGTATCATATATGTTAATATATACAGAATACTGCCCCTAAAAATCTAGTTTACGTTATGTATTCTACAGATTTTCAATACTCACAGTGAATAACGCAACCTTAATTTCATATGTCATAACATTGATATCATAATCTATTAAACCTATTAATATTCAAAAATAATTTTATTTTAATATGAAACCAAGATTTTTTTTATAAAAAATGTATTAATATAAAGAAGACTTACACTAACATGTTTTCTTAAATTTGCAGTTGTAGTTTTACTAGCATGAATAATTTTTTTTCCAATACATATTTTGCATAAAAATGCTCAATTTTTCTCATTTCCAAGTTT
>NW_012039337.1:0-495 GCF_000956235.1 Wasmannia auropunctata
AACTTAATCCCTATGACCTGGGATCGGACCAAGCGCGTCTCTCGGTTAGGCAAGTAATGAACAGGGGTGAAGGTCTTTAAAGGAATACAATATTTAAGATAACAAAATCATAGTTTTATTCTTAAATCTAAAGATACAGAATACTAATTTCTTAATCGTAAGGCTAAACTAATGCTATCGAACGGGAGTGTATGCATAAGTGTTGCGACCGCACGCGTAGGTGCGAGGCAATCCTGTCGGGAGTTCGCACGTCCGGATCGAGCCGAGTTTCGCGTCCCGAACGGAGATACAAGTAATTCAGACGTTACGGTAATCGTCTCCGCGGATGTAAGCGGGGTTTGGGCGCCAGGCCCGCGCGAGCGAACCAAATTTATATAATATCCGAGCTATCTCCGATTCCCGACGCACAACTCCATCGATCGAGGCAACTTAGATTTTCGCGAAAGTCCGGACGGGCGAACAACGACGGCGCGGAAGGCCGGCTAACCAGCTCCA
>NW_012039338.1:0-450 GCF_000956235.1 Wasmannia auropunctata
AAAAATTAAAGCAAAAGACTATGCCGACAAAACAGTCAAAATTCGCACGTTTAAAGTAGGCGACCTCGTACTAGTACACGACGAGACATTGAGACGTAGACGTTCGAAAAAACTAGAGGCACCCTGGGTGGGCCCATATCGCGTCATAGAAAAAGTCTCCGAAGTAAATTTTAAGATACAAATAAAACGAAAGATCGCCACTGTACACGCGAACCGATTAAAATTATTTATAGAACATTAATGAAATCAAAGAAAGTAATGTAACGCACGGGTCAACATTTAGCTAGTACTATACGGTTGAACCGGCAACGTAATATAAGCGCGTTAAAATAAGTAAACGACCGCGTTTTACACTATAGGAAGTATAGGAAAGATAGGTCACGCGTTTAAATTAACACTATGTATCGTAAAAATCTATATAATTTCAAAAAATATCTATGTACACAATAA
>NW_012039339.1:0-459 GCF_000956235.1 Wasmannia auropunctata
TACAATTAAGACAGTTTAAAACAACAAAATGTTTATATACGATATTTATTTACAATATGAAGGAACTTTTTCATTGGTGCAAAAAAATTTCTTCTTCACGAAGATATAAATCGATTGGATGCAGCCAGGGCACATTATATAAGGTATATGTAGTTTATAATTAGTATAATTTATTATTGTTTATATATTGTATATTTATACATATTTTTATAATTAAAAAAAATCGACTTCTGTGTCTGTAATCCGTAAAAGGTACATCTTTATCGGATTTGGCGATTAATTTGTGAACAGACTGCGAATTGTTTTAGTTCTGATAAAAATAGCTGTTCGTGAACAGTTTGTAAATTTAAATAAAAAAAGAGCCTTATTCTGTCCAAATGAATTTTAGTGCTTAATAATATTAATTTTTAAGTTAACCTTTAATTTTAAAATTAATATTTAAAATTTATTTAAATATAC
>NW_012039340.1:0-479 GCF_000956235.1 Wasmannia auropunctata
TAGAAACAATGTCAAAATAAAAAATATTTGCTTTTTTTCTCTATTAATAACTTCTTTAGGCTCAGATTGTCCAATTTTTAATTTTTATAATTGATTTATTATTATTATTATTGTTATTATTGTTTAAAAATTTTTTACCAAACGCTTTTTCTGCTCATCAGCTTACCTATCTTAAAATATCTATAATATAATCTGTATATCTGTATATCATTAAACTTATCTATAATATAATTTGTATATCTGGCACTTAGCAAAAAAGATAGTATAAAATATATAAATTGAAACATGTATTTCTTCACGAAAAAGATTATATGATTGGATAAGTTATATATTAATTGTGATATATACTATATTTATATACATTATATACATTATATACATTATATACGTTATGCAATTTAATCAATTTATTTTATTTTAATAATCTTTAATCAACATTACAGAAATATTACAGTTTCAGTTATGTAACTTAATATTTA
>NW_012039341.1:0-344 GCF_000956235.1 Wasmannia auropunctata
GGTGGGGGTGGTGGTGGGTCTCAACAGGTTGATTCGTTTTCATTAAATTTTGTTTCGATTAAATCCTTAAATTGAAATATATTGTTAATATAAGAAAATACTAAATTTCAAGATTTCTATTGTATTATAACTATTCTGTCAAAAAAAAAACGGACCAGCCTGCTTATACATTTTTCTGTAATAAAAGTCTAAAGAATAGCATTATATTTGGTCTTTCCAATTGCGTTTTTTTTTTAGTCTATATAGAAACAATGTCAAAATAAAAAATATTTGCTTTTTTTCTCTATTAATAACTTCTTTAGGCTCAGATTGTCCAATTTTTAATTTTTATAATTGATTTATTA
>NW_012039342.1:0-414 GCF_000956235.1 Wasmannia auropunctata
AATCAAAACAAAACAGCCTAAAAATTAAAATTGAAATGTATAAACAATTTGATGTAATATATTTTATAATTATTTTCATATTTTGTGTGATGTGTCATATTATGTATTATCGTTTTTATTGTATTGTATTATATTTCATATAATATTACCACGTACTTATGCTTATATTGTATTATAATACAAGCACATTTAAATAAAAGAGGACCATCGATTATAATCGGTGGGGGTGGTGGTGGGTCTCAACAGGTTGATTCGTTTTCATTAAATTTTGTTTCGATTAAATCCTTAAATTGAAATATATTGTTAATATAAGAAAATACTAAATTTCAAGATTTCTATCGTATTATAACTATTCTGTCAAAAAAAAACGGACCAGCCTGCTTATACATTTTTCTGTAATAAAAGTCTAAAGAA
>NW_012039343.1:0-704 GCF_000956235.1 Wasmannia auropunctata
CAATTATATTCTATAATTGCTTATAAATAATATAAAATAATATTAGCACTGTGCTTATATTGTATTAAATAATATAATATAAACACATTTAAAAAGAGGACCGCTGATTATAACCGGCGGGGGTGGTGGAGGGCCTCTATAGGTTAATTCGGTTATATTAAACTTTATTTGAATTTTTAAATAAAAAATGTATAACTTTAATAAGAAAATTTTGAGATTGTTATCGTAACTATATTCAATGAAAAACCGGACAGCCTAAAAAATTAAAGTTGGAATGTATAAACATTGTAATATATTTATGATTTTTTTGTATATTGTATTATGTATTAACATTTTCAATTATATTCTACAATAGTTTATAAATAATGTAAAATAATATTAGCATTGTGCTTGTATTAAATAATATAATATAAACACATTTAAAAAGAGGACCGCTGATTATAACCGGCGGGGGTGGTGGAGGGCCTCTAGAGGTTGATTCGCTTTTATTGAATTTTATCTAAATTCTCAAATTAAAATTATATAGTTTGTATAAGAAAATAACATATTTCAAAATTTCTATCATAATTATATTCAATCAAAACAAAACAGCCTAAAAAATTAAAGTTGAAATGTATAAACAATTTGATGTAATATATTTTATAATTTGTTTCATATTTTGTATGTTGTGTCATATTATGTATTATCGTTTTTATTGTATTGTA
>NW_012039344.1:0-599 GCF_000956235.1 Wasmannia auropunctata
TTCTTAAGTCCTTCACCTGCATAAATCCACGCCTCCATTGGAATCCCATCTATCCCTGCTGCCTTCTTCTTCTTCATCCTTTTAACGGCTCTCCATATTTCTACTTCCTTAATCCCTTCCTCATCTCCCACTCTTGCTGCCTCTTATCACTCTTATCACTCTTTATCACTCTCTTTTTCTTTGGTTTCCTCTTCTTCCAACTCTAAGCCCTCCAGCAAGGTCTTAAAATAATCTCTCCATTCCTCCTTCTCTACATTATTTTCTATATTCATCCTCTTGCCTCTCTTCTTATTTATAAATTTCCAGACTTCCGATTCATTCTTCATTTTCTTCAAATCCTCCTCTTCCTCTTCTCTTTTTTCTTTTTGCTTTTTCTCTAACCATTTTCTATAGAATCTTCTCTCCTCCATATAAGTTTCCTTGTCAATCTTCCCTTTTCTCCAGTTCCTATACTTTCGTTTCACCTCCCTTTTCTTCTTTGTACAGCTCCTGTCCCACCAATCTTTATGCCCCAGCTCTCGCTTCCTCTTCCTTATCTTCTTCTTGACCATAGCTCCATATATCACTTGTTTAATTTCCTCCCACCTTTGCTCCACCGA
>NW_012039345.1:0-633 GCF_000956235.1 Wasmannia auropunctata
GAAGTGTTGCGCTGCATTTGCAAAAACAGACGCAGTAAGACTGCGTTCTGTTATTCATCGTACATACTGAAAAACTACAGTACAAATAATGTACATTATAAATATAGATTTACAGTACAAGATTTGTATTGTAAATGCAAGACGAAATTATTCTAACTATTAGAATATTGTGCACAGAATATTTTCCTCTTAATTTCCGAGGATTCCTTTTGAGGCCATATACAAAAATAAAATCCTCTAAGATTTAGCTGATTCCACTAACATTAAAATTATTTTTTTTTGGGTATTATTTTAGTTATTTTTATGTTTTTTATATTTTTCTTAATACTGACATCATTAGGTCAGGACTAATGATGACGATTGACGTAGTCATTTTATAAATGTAGTCAGTCAAAAACTTGGAAAAAGAAAAAGTCAGGTCACGGTTCTAACGTTGTGACGTCCGCGGTCAGATTAAAAACTTATGAGAAAAAGTCAGAGATCGGTCCTGCACTGTGATGTTATCTCCCATCCCCGTCTATTGAAAAATATTTTGGTCAGAACTGACATAGTCACTTCCTAAAAGTGGCCAAGTCATAAATTTGAAGGAAAAAACATTGAATCCAGAAATTACCTTGTATATCTAACTGGTTT
>NW_012039346.1:0-386 GCF_000956235.1 Wasmannia auropunctata
AGACCAACTCCCGTGTATATACGTATACGTCGACGGTCCTTTTGCTACGTGACACCGTTAGATAATAATAAGGGGAAGAGGAGGTTGTTGAAAGAAGCGCCGATTTGCGGCTGCTGTTTATAGGCTCAACGAAAATGCGACGACGGTGACGGCGACCACTTGGTTCAGTACATGTCGGTTCGCAGAATGTCGAACTGAGACTTGTCGCTCTAGCACCCAAAAAAAATATTCTAGTTATAAAGTGAAATTTCCTCTAATCCCATATTTTAAGCAAAAACTTTTACAGAAAGAGTATTCCTGTTCCAATAAAGTGAACTGTTCATCTAAAATCTATTAGATATTATTTTTCGGCTTTCCTCTTGTATTAAGAGGAATATGTTTTTTTC
>NW_012039347.1:0-684 GCF_000956235.1 Wasmannia auropunctata
AACATTTTTTGTTTTTACATAATACATAAATGAATCGACCCATGAGTAACAAGATATTTAGTGTCTCTTTTATTTTGAAATTTATTTTATAAAAAAGTTTATTTTTTATTAATAAAAAAAATATTTATTGCTTAAATTTTTACAAATTTATATCTGAATTAAGTTTTTATTTATTTACTTGCGACAGATCATCTGTGTTATGTAGATTTGGAATCCAGAGTATAGAAAAATGACGTTATTTAAATAATTAATCACTTCGATGTTCTTGACATATTTCGCTTTCCGCGATATCAGTTAAAATTAACTACATTATTAAATATAAATTTAAGGCTTGTTTTTGCAAAGCAATAATCCAAGATTAAAAAGATGAGCAAAAAGTATGTAGGCGAAAAATAATTAATATTTATCTGAAAATATATAGAATCAATATCAACATTTAGTTGAGGAGTCCTAAAACATTCAGTTTTAGGACTCTCAGAATCTTCTTTAGCCATTTAATAATTTTCTTAAGGGAACACACGGAAGTGTTCGCCTCCGATTTCAATAAGCTTTGGATATGTTAAACTACAGACAAAAATAAGATACTACAATTTTTGCATTCGTGCTAAGTCGCACATTAAGGGGGTGAAACACCCCTTAGAAAAAAATCGGATTTTTTTTTCAATGCGAATATCATCGAAACTA
>NW_012039348.1:0-1387 GCF_000956235.1 Wasmannia auropunctata
CTTCCGATCTATGATATCTGAGATCTGTTTGTATGCAAATTGTTAATTAAGACTTAGAAATCGGACTAAAATATTGCATTTGTTTAAAGTATATTATTTAATAATCGGATAAAGATATCAATGATCCATCTCTTTGATAATATTTAGCATTAATAAATTAAACAAAATAAGTACTAAACCTCTCATATTATCCATTTGTTTATAACGCGATATTTAACAAGTTAACAATGATATCTAGCAAGGAGAGGCTCAGACGTGGTAATTTTAGAAAAATTTGAAACTTATAGTACGTGAAGTATATCATTTAGACATTATTTTGACCAAGCAGTAAGACGCACTTTTCAGCCAATGTCAAGAAAATTTTTTTTTAAATTTTAATATTTATGTCATTTCTATTTAAAATTAATTAAATTTGAATTAATCAACAGATATTCAATATAAATGTATGAAAAACGCACATTTCATTTACATTGTAATGAAAACCTGCGATGAATAAAACCCAATGCAACGAGAGCAAGCAAACTCAACGTAACAAAGATCGAAATAAAGTATTTTTGTAATTTTGAAGATTAGGAAAAAATAGAATATACAAATAATGTGTAATATTATTTATTCTTTAATTGGTATTGGTCACAGTGTATTGTACAATCTTTTATATGTCAGATTTATAAGTATCGCATGAGACTGGATGATATTCGTCATAAAAGCAGGAGAAACACAACGTTTCTCCTGCTTTCACGGCACATAGAACATTTTATAAACGCAGCTTTGCCACATGCACAAGGTTTTTTGAGGCTACTGATAGCAATAACATACTTGTTATTTGCCATCAATAGCCTCAAAAAACCTTGTGCATGTGGCAAAGCTGCGTTTATAATATGTTTTATGTGCCGTGAGAAACGTTGTGTTTCTCCTGCTTTTATGACGAATATCATCCAGGCTCATGCGATATTTATAAATTTGACATATAAAAGATTGTACTATACAGGGTGTCCCGTATTGACCGGACCAACGCTTAAGGGTAGATTCCTGAGATCATTTTAAGACAAAAGTTCCAATACCAAAATGTTGAGGCTATAATAGTTTTTGAATTATAAGTGTTTAAAGTTAACTAATCAGATCGTCTATAGTTGGCGCACTCAGGTACGGCACAACCCAAACTTCTAAAAACAAAAGCTGACTTATCGCTCCTTTTATTAATATCGATATAAGGCTACATATGTGAATACAAGATTCTTTTTATTGATATTTCTGCAAACACATTGCGCAATAACATTGTACAATAATATTTTTTTTATAACATTTTTTGTTTTTACATAATACATAAATGAATCGACCCATGAGTAACAAGATATTTAGTGTCTCTTTTATTTTGAAATTTATTTTA
>NW_012039349.1:0-431 GCF_000956235.1 Wasmannia auropunctata
AAGGTGTAGTACTCGTAAATTGAATGCATTTTTTTATTGTACGACGTATAGTTGATAAGAACGTATAAAAGTCTAAAAAAATTACTATTTATTTCTAAAAAATATATCAATCTAATAAAAATATATTTTATATTGAGCAATTATGATATATTTATTAGAACGTAAGATAATCTGTGATATTGAGCAATTATGATATATTTATTAGAACGTAAGATAATCTGTGATATTTATGTCGTCTGAAAAATATCTGCGATTATGACGCGATTTAAATCTGTTAATGCCGCTTATTTCAGGATACATGGCAGCTCGAGGATACAGCTGAATTATTTAGTCGGCGTGCTAAATGGGGTATTATTTTTCGTTTACATGTGTCTTTAACGCGATGAAGACGTCGCCCGCGAGTTTTTCGAAAGATATTTCTATTTTTTTTT
>NW_012039350.1:0-935 GCF_000956235.1 Wasmannia auropunctata
AGGAGTCAACTGGGACGATACCCTCCCAGACGACCTCCTCTCTCGTTGAAATTCCTACTATCAAGAGCTCTCCGAACTCAAGTATATCTCAATACCAAGATGGACTAGACAGACCGTATCGGATTCGAACTCCATGGATTCTCCGATGCGTCTAATAGAGCCTACTCAGCTGTCGTATATATTACCATTTTGTCCTCCAGGAGCGATCTGTCTCTTCCGTGCTGACTTCCGTGCTGAGGTGTCTTGTAAGGATCCGACGAATTGATAGTGCCAGCAATTCCGTCCCAAGGTTTTTTATGTCGAAAAGAGAGAGCTTCTACGAGCCGAAATGGAAACAACACCACACCTATTTAAATATGAAGATTTAGAACTTTTCGCGACAAATGTAACTGAAATCTTGCAAGAAATTTGTTTTCAAAATGATTTAGTACTTGACATTTCGGAAAACATTGAGGACCTAGAATAACTCATAACAAGTCAGCATTATTTCATTAAAGCGATCTCACAACCGATACAGAGTTTAAAAAAATTGGCGTCAAAGATGTCTGGTTCTGATTTCGAAATATTACGATTAATAACTGACTTAAAACTAACGCTTAACACTATAATGAGTAACTTGAGAACATCACGTAATGAAACACCGGATCCAGAAGCCGTTCTTCTTCACCAACGAATTCTCAAGAAAGTGATACTTACGCTACTACGCAAAGTAGCCGCACAAATGTGCCACGTAACTCGGATTCACTCGTTATTTCCAAATCAAACTACCCAATTCACACGGAAAAACTAAACGATACGTCATGTCAACCATAGCAAGCCTGTTTGATCCCCTAGGCTGGATAGCTCTCGTGGTGATATCCGCTAAAATTCTCATGCAAGAGTTATGGATACGAGGAGTCAACTGGGACGATACCCTCCCAGACGACCTCCTCTCT
>NW_012039351.1:0-629 GCF_000956235.1 Wasmannia auropunctata
AGAGAGAGAGAGAGAGAGAGAGAGACTAGCAAGAAAGTTGTGATATTGTTGGTAGAAATAAATGAATAAAAACTCTACATTTCCACATATTTGTCCATTATTCATATATCTCGATATATATGATATTTCGTCTGTTCGAGGTTCGGTTTATGAATTATTTTTTACATGTCAAAGCTTTATTTAATTTGCAAGAGAAATAACGAACAAATAATAATAATAATAATAATAACAATAAACAGAATTCTGACGTTATCATATTACATAATTTAAAAACTATTCTATTTTAGTTTCTATTTTCAAATATTTATTTATTTCCAAATATAAGCAAATAATATAAAAATCCATAGCAAATGGAAATTTTATTATATTGATATTATATTGATAATATTTAGTCATCTTTCATTTTCGTTTTTATTAATTTATTTCGTTTAATTCTGATAAATTTATCAATCTACACAGTCAGATTAAATTAATTTCTCGTAACATAAATCGAACGATTTTGTCCAATTTGATTTTCAAAAATCATCATAATAACGGAGTTGTTACATTTATATATAATATAATACAGTAATAAATATATAGTCCAGCAATAAATTAAGTTATTTACATAATATTTCAATTATTTGTAT
>NW_012039352.1:0-754 GCF_000956235.1 Wasmannia auropunctata
TTCTGTTCGCAAATAAAATTAATAAACAAATTAGCTTACAAACTATTGAGAGGATTATATTTATTAAGTAATGACAAAATTTGTAAATCTTGAACCTAGTTTCATAAAAGTAATAAAAATAAATCAATTTTGCATAGCAGAAGACCTGATTTAATTTGAGATAAACAATAGCATAAGTATGCTACATTGCAAGTGGACGATCTTATGCGATATAAATGAGTTTCTAAAAAGTACAAGAAAATTATTCTTCCACTAGAATGTACAGTACAGGAGAAAATGAGTTTCGGAACAATAATGGATATTTGTAATACGATTTTCACAGAATTAAATGCATTTTGGTACTCTCTTCTCTAATTCGTCAGCTCTTTCGACAAGCGGAAAATCCAATAACTAAAAGAATTTTATTTATTTAGAGAGAGAGAGAGAAAAAAAGAGAGAGAGAGAGAGAGAGAGAGAGAGACTAGCAAGAAAGTTGTGATATTGTTGGTAGAAATAAATGAATAAAAACTCTACATTTCCACATATTTGTCCATTATTCATATATCTCGATATATATGATATTTCGTCTGTTCGAGGTTCGGTTTATGAATTATTTTTTACATGTCAAAGCTTTATTTAATTTGCAAGAGAAATAACGAACAAATAATAATAATAATAATAATAACAATAAACAGAATTCTGACGTTATCATATTACATAATTTAAAAACTATTCTATTTTAGTTTCTATTTTCAAATATTTATTTATTTCCAAA
>NW_012039353.1:0-562 GCF_000956235.1 Wasmannia auropunctata
ATCTGCAACAGACAAAGGAGTCAAATATTTTAAAAGAATGCAAAGAGAGATAGAATAAAGAAAGGATAGCTATTTAAAAAATACTTACCCTAGTTGTCGCATGCAACTGCTCTCTCTCGCGAGCTCGCCTCTTCCCGCGAGCTCTCTTGCGAGCTCCTCGCGCCGCTGTTCCCCAACGTCTCGCGCGGGCTTTCCCGTGGGCCCTCTCGCGAATTCGCACCCTCCCGTAGACTTCGCGAAGGCGTCCTCGCGTCCCAAGGCACCTCAAACTGGATTTACCGCCACCCACGGAGGCATCCTCGCCCTCGCTTCATTACCATCGTCGTCGTCGTTATCGTCGTCGTCATCATCGTCACTATTGAGAAGATCATTCTGAAAAAAACATCGTATTTATCCGATAATAAAAACGTCGATATTATCTGAGAGTAACTGCTTTTGTATTTACCAAGAATTGTCGACGCTCTTCAGCCTCCACCCTCTGCTGTAAGCCCGCCATCCACACGTTATCCCTCTCGTCGCTGTCCAACATAAGACACTCCCAAATCCGTGTCGTATATATACA
>NW_012039354.1:0-981 GCF_000956235.1 Wasmannia auropunctata
AGTTGCCATGACATCGCTGTTCTGTACTTTTTCAAAATGATCCATCAAAGTCTCTTCTTTGACCTTTGTCTTTCCCTTTAGTTTATTTGAGCTTTTCGAAATTTTTGAGGACAAATCGTCATCCGTCAACGAAGCGGAATCTTCCTTTGCATTTTCTTTGCGTCTCTTTTCAAGTTTATCCAGATTAACAAAACTGTAAAGATAATGAAAATAAAGTACTTTGGACAATAACTAATTCATACATAAATTAAATTTTGCTACTTTAATCCTCAACTGGAGCTCTGGGTGTAGTACACCCAGGTTGTATATAATAGCGCTAAGCACAAGCCGTAAGGATAAGGGGCTAAAGAAAGTTTATACTCCCACTACTAATTCCCCATCACAGCAGTCTCCGAAGATCAACAGGAAATTTTCCAAAGTCGCAATTTGTCAGCCTATGGGTGTACTACACCCAGAGCAAAATATACTTTTTAAAAATAATCAAAATGGTATTTTTCTCTTAAAGTACGTTTGATTATCTTTAAAAACCCGCTAGAGAAATCTAACGGTTTTTCCCTCGAAACTATAAATTAAAAAAAAAACCGAAATTAAAAGATTTTCTTTTTCTTTGCTCCTGAATATCTCGAATATTTTCAATTTCTCGATTTTCGCACCCATTTATTCTTTTTTTGGATAATTTGACGTATCGATTTAAAAAAAAAAGTTCAAATTCTATGCGTTACATAAAAGATATACGCGATTGAAAACGTTGAGGGTGTCGCACGCCCTGCAGTGTTCCAGAATCGAGAAATACAGATAGTGCTCCAGCTGAGGGTTAATCATACTACCATCTAATCAACCACACTAAAGCCCTATAAGTATATAATTCTATCATATACTTGAAACTCAAACAGCAATTCAATTGTAACAAGCAATGCAAAACAATAGACATAAGTTTTACAGAAAATGCTGGATACCTTTTGAGTGCCTTATGTTCCAGAT
>NW_012039355.1:0-468 GCF_000956235.1 Wasmannia auropunctata
CACCTTCAACTCTGTTGGCTTCATCTGCTTCAATCCAAAAGATTTAATAAGTGATCTCAACCACAGAAGTTCCTTCAATGCTTCCGAGATCGACATATACTCTGCCTCTGATGATGAGAGCGCAGTGATTCGTTGTAGACTCGATGACCACGCAATCGGTCCACCGTGAATAAGGAAAACATATCCAGACGTTGATCTCCTTTCTTTCAGTTCACCAGCATAGTCAGAGTCGCAATACCCAATAAGTTCATCTGACGACTCCTTATAAAAATACAATGACACATCGATCGTACCTTTAAGATACTTCACAACTCGCTTGACTGCCTTCCAGTGAAGTTGTTGTGGATCATTTGAATATCGAGCAAGTTTGCTCACTGCATATGAGATGTCTGGTCTTGACACTGTGGCAATGTAATTTAGACAGCCAACTATTTCTCTATAGGGAAAGCGTTTTTCTTCACTCCTTTT
>NW_012039356.1:0-3167 GCF_000956235.1 Wasmannia auropunctata
ACCAATCATCGCGATTTTGCGTTGCCTTGGGCAGAAATACTGCACTAAATGTATTTTTACATTCCTTCTTGTCCTTGCTTGCTTTATTCGATTTGTTATCAGAGCCAGTCGTTTTCTTTTATTATTCTCAGTCTTGAAATCTTCACCAGATAGATTGGTCCGACTTGTGGCCCCTCTTCCCACACTTGTAGCATTTAGGAACTTTACCGGTGTATTGAGGCTTCTTTTCCTTTAGACCGCCTTTACGAAAAAAGGTGTTTCTTTTTTATATGCACTATCCATAAGTTGTTGCTAACTGCGTCAGACGTTGTCTTTATTCCACTACCTTCAAAGCCAATGGTTTAAATTCTTCTGTGAGTTCCGCTAGCACAATCGCACCAATCAGTTCGTCGCCGATATTGAAAGCAACATTATTTAATTTATTGGCAGCTCCTGTAATTTGACTTATGTAGTCAGGCATTGACTCACAATTTTCTAGACAACATTGATTAACTTTTGAATTAATCCAATTTTATGTGTAGCACCCGTGTTTCGAAATAAATTCTCAAGCGTTACCCACATTTCTGCTGCGTTTGTGGCATTCTCTACATGTACATACAGTGACTCGTCGATATTAAGAAGAATTCTTCATTTAGCCTTCTTTTGCTTTTCGGCATCTATTATTTTGCTATCACCTGCAACGATACATCCTTCAAAGCCGTTAAGATCCAACATGGCACGCATAGCCATCGACCACGTGTGATCATTTTCGGCTTCTTTGAGTTTATTAATCGTCGACCACGAATCTCCATTTGTAGACATGGCGAAAATTTTACAATATAATATAAGACAAGCCAAGAAGGAAATTTAATGACTGAAACGCGATACTTATTTTACGACACACACAAATTGAACTTATCGGCGTTCGCGACTGTTACGCAGGGTATCGAAGGTTCTCGATTGCACACTGCATCGCCGACCACTGCGACAAAGTATTCGCGACACACGCGTACTTGTGCGATTTCTTGCACACGCCAAAAGTTTACGACAAACCAATTATCTTCAGTTATTGCAATATCGAACTATTACTACTCAGCCTTGGACCCATAACCTGATAAAATTTAGGCAAGGTACCATAAGGATGAAACACGTCCGTACAGGCAAAAGACAAATGGCGTGTGTCCTTTATTCAGGTAATATGGTTACATAGTTATATTATGGATAGCGCTGTATGGCCCATACTGTTAGGGCAGAATTTCCCTATAACAGTTTAATGTTATTTGATAATTCTTACAAGAAGAAAATCAAATGATGTAAAATTGAAAAAAAAAACGAAATAGGTCCACAAAATTAGTCTTACACGTTCTACTTCACCGATTTAAATTACTCTCTTTTAGAGCATTTTTTCCTTGGATGTAATTAGCTAGGTATTTATCATTAATGAACTAGGTAATTTTATAACAAATGTCTAATGTTACATTTTCTAACAAATGTCTAATGTTACATTTTCTAATAATTTACTTATTATAACGAAATTAAATTGAAAGAAGGCCGAGAAACGATTAAAGCAGGATCTTGGTGCTCATTGATATTTCTGTGTGAATTTTACATATACTAGTTTCTTGAATATGTATGTATATACATGCGCGCCATTACTTTCGATCATAACGCAGCTCTTGTTTGAAACAGAATAGTAATATCACATTATTAAATTGATAATTAATTTAATAAATACTGAAGCTCATCGGCATCTAATAAATTAAGACGCCCGCCCCGGAAAGTCGGGAAGTCCCAGGTTCAAATCCTGGCTGAGGTAATATTTTTTGTAACAAATAATTCTTTATATCGCATCGTGAAAATTTATTAGATGCAGGTGAGCATCAGTATTTATTAAATTGATTATCAATTTAATAATATGATATTAACATTCTGTTTCAAACAAGAGCTGCGTTACGACCGAAAGTAATGACGCGCAGTTCAAGGAACTAGAGTATGTATGTAAAATTTACACAGAAATATCAGTAAGCACCTAGATCCTGCTTTGACTGTTTCTCGACCTTCTTTCAATTTAATTTCGTTAGAATACACGATCGGATATACAGAAAACCCAAAAAGGAATCTGAATATCATGAAAAATATAAGTTTCACAGAAAAGTGTTTTAGACAAAAGTTGTAGGTTTCAAAAAGATCTATTTACTCATTTTATCAGTTTGACCTTGAGTGGCATTGTCAAGGTCAAGAAAAGATCTTTGAATTTTTTAAATAAAACCCCTTATTTTTCATTGCACGTTCTTGTAGCTTATCTCGAGAGAGCTTTTCCAAACACTATAATAAAATATTTTTTCGTTAAGCACTTTTTGAGTTATAAGGCTTGAAAGTTATAGTACCACCAGCACTAGCATTACTCAAGGTGAACAATGGCTAAAATCTTTTGAATGTTGTTCAGGATCATGAGTTCGACATGTGTCAAGGTTATGATCATTGGAGGTTATTGCTCTTATTTTTATTATTGAAAATTATTTTTATTAAAAAAAAAGACAGAACCTCTAATGATCATGACCTTGAAACATGTTATCGAGCTTATAATCCTGAATAACATTCAAAAGATTTTAGTCATTGTTTCGAACACCTTGGGTAATGCTAGTGCCAGCGGTACTGTAACTTTCAAGCCTTATAACTCGAAAAGTGGTTAATAGAAAAATATTGTATTATAATGTTTTGAAAAGCTCTGAAGATAACCGACAAGAATATGCAATGAAAAATCAGAGATTTCATTTAAAAAATTTAAAGTAATCTTTTCCTGACTTTGACAACGCCATCAAGGTCAAACTGATAAGATCAGTAAATAGATCTTTTTGAACCCTACAACTTTTATCTAAAACTCTTTCCTGTAAAACTTATATTTTCCATGATATTCAGGTGTTCCGGAACTTTTTGGACACTGTATATATGTTGTTTACTTATTTTACATAAAATTTTAATATTTTATATCAATAAAAAATAAAACTTCCATAGATATACTCTAGTTATTTATTATTTATGATGACACACTAGGGTAACACTGTCCCTATTAATGTGCTCTGTATCTATTAGTGTGCTTTTATATTTAAATAAGTTATAAAAATAAACTGGTACAAATATATAAACAAAGTATTTTGTTATAAAGTTAAAGTATTAACTTTATAAAA
>NW_012039357.1:0-791 GCF_000956235.1 Wasmannia auropunctata
CAATCCATCTTAACCGAATATCTACACTTACATTCCTACCCTTGTAAATATATCCTGAAAATATATTCCAAGCTGTCATTCGTATCCGGAGTCATTTGTGGATTACCTTTCATTGCGCTCCTTCTCCTGATCTACCACTACCTACTTCCACAATACGTATAAGCTGTTATGTTGCTGCATTCATAATGTCTCCGATCTGATGTCAGCAAATATATGTCAAATATGCAACAACTCATGCAATGCATTAGTTTACTCGATATGATTAATCACGCTTGGTTATCTGGGTGACTTCATCAGCACCATCTGAAAACTTGACACCATCCATTGCTCCAGTATGCATTTTGCATAGGTCCTCAGGATTTATGTGTGCTAGTCGTCGATGCCATGTCATGGCACTATCTTTGTTGATTGACAACAGACAATGCTTGTCATTGCTAAGAATACGATAAACTCCACCGGATGATTTGATATTCGCGATACAGTCTCCATTTTTACTAATGATTGAACATCCGTTAACATCAAATACAATGGTATTTCCATTTTTTACCATTTGATCTACAGAAAGTAAAGTAGTAGACAATTCTGGCACATGCAAAACGACGTTCACCTCAATAGCTTCATTGTTCACCCTTAATGAAATTTTACCGGAACCAGTGACAGTCATTTTGTGATTATTTACTGTCACAATTTCTTTCACGGACGTTGGTTTTGACTCATTCAGCCAGTTCGCATAGGGTGTCATATATTGAGACTGTCAATGTACCAATCATCGCGATTTTGCGTTGCCTTGG
>NW_012039358.1:0-385 GCF_000956235.1 Wasmannia auropunctata
ATAGTCTGTCTGGTCACCTCGGGGTTGTCCCAGTAACCCAACATCACTTGCTCCCCGAAAAAGCAGATCTCGCCCACCTGGCCAGCCTCCAGCGTCTCTTGCGTTTCGAGATCGATCACTTTGCTGCGGAATCCAGGTAAGAACCGCCCGCAACTTGGATTCTCGAACTCGTCATCATTATCATCACGTTCGTTCAGGGACGTAAACAACAACTCCGTCATGCCGTAGCCATTGCGAATGCTTTTTACGCCGATGCGAGCCTTCACAGTGGTTATAATCTGCGAAAAAAAGAGGAAATAAGTTACTTTAAATTTTTTCCATTGTTTTCAAACTGGTTGCACTGAAATCGAATTAATTTTTTAAAATTAGTTTAATTAAATGCGAA
>NW_012039359.1:0-878 GCF_000956235.1 Wasmannia auropunctata
AGCAGGGATAACTAACAATTTTTTTTATCAAAGCGTTTAATATTATCACAACGCGCGATGTCACTAATAACTAATAATATTGTTAATAATGTGATGTAATATTGAATGCTGTTACTGTATCATTCCTGGCATCATGTTTTACTAATTATTGATTTAAATTTGAATGCATATAACGCATTCGTACCAAATAACTTTTTCTATATTGTTATAAGCAATGCATTAAATGTTTTATTGGTTTAACTTATTGGTTTAAAATGTAGCAAAAATTTAAAATTAAAATTTTTTATTGTGATAAACAAAATCAAACAAAGTATGACGTACGAAGAAAACAAATTGGTACGCACTTTTAGCTGAGATTTTTTCATAGTTAGAGAAATAATGAATCGTTCTAATTAAAGAACGTTTTAATAAATTTACGAGAAATGACAAAAAAGATCAGGCCAAGTGACAACTCACGTTTGACGAACTCCTGCAAGTCTTGGGCGGTAATCGTGGCGTCTGGTTGCTTCACTACAAAAGCCACGGGGATCTCGCCGCTGCGTTCATCAGATTTAGCAGCGACCGCGGCGTCCTTTACTTCGGAATGCAACAGTAAGACGGTTTCTATCTCCGACGGAAAGACTTGATAGCCTTTGTACTTGATCAGATCCTTGGCGCGATCGACCACATGTAGCCCCTCCTTGTTATCGAAGTAGCCGATGTCGCCGGTGTGGAGCCATCCGTCCTGGTCGATAGTCTGTCTGGTCACCTCGGGGTTGTCCCAGTAACCCAACATCACTTGCTCCCCGAAAAAGCAGATCTCGCCTACCTGGCCAGCCTCCAGCGTCTCTTGCGTTTCGAGATCGATCACTTTGCTGCGGAATCCAGGTAAGAACCGC
>NW_012039360.1:0-398 GCF_000956235.1 Wasmannia auropunctata
AATCGAAGTTCACGGCGTAGGATCTTGCCGGCAGGATTCCTCGGTATGGCATCAATAAATTGCACACCGCCATACAGCCATTTTTGCGGCGATAGTTTCTCTGCAAGATAAATTGAATTTCTCGATTAATGTATGTATCATCGCTTGGATCGCCTTTACTATTAAAAAGCAATGCCCAGATGGGGCAGAATATTTTTACGCTCTTGCTGTACCGTATAATTATATCACAGAGACAGCAGGGATAACTAACAATTTTTTTTATCAAAGCGTTTAATATTATCACAACGCGCGATGTCACTAATAACTAATAATATTGTTAATAATGTGATGTAATATTGAATGCTGTTACTGTATCATTCCTGGCATCATGTTTACTAATTATTGATTTAAATTTGAAT
>NW_012039361.1:0-427 GCF_000956235.1 Wasmannia auropunctata
TGAAAGTGTTATTGATGAAAATCCACCAGAGGGTCTATTATCAGATCAGACTCGTGAAAATTTAATAAATTATATTCGAGAAAATCCCGGACGGAACCGGATTTTACCGTTTGATCTAGGTGATAATCGATGTGTTAGTATTATTACCTTCGAAGGTAGTATACAACAACTCCTAGAAATACTAAGGTCAAGAATAAGGGGAGGTGATAATTCCATTCCTACAGCACAAGGAATAAGAAGACAAATAAGAGATATTCTTGGAAATCAAGGGATAGAAGTGAGTGATCTAATTACACTAGAATTTGCGACGAGAAATGGACATTATGATTACTGGCTTCAACAAATTGATATAGCTCACGCTGGAAGATTGCGATATCAGCTTCGTACTGAAGGTAATCACACTTTTGAAGTAGCTAATTTGGCAAGG
>NW_012039362.1:0-530 GCF_000956235.1 Wasmannia auropunctata
CTATGTATAAAGTTGGTCAAAAATATAGTTTGAAAAGGGGTCAGGAAGAAGAAGGAGAAAGGGTAATACTCACAAGAATTACAGAACAGAGATTAGACCTTTTATTATTAAGACAACCTACAGCAGATACTCATCCAATTGGATATATATTAAGATTTGCTGGTAATGCAGAAGAAGTAGCACAAAAGGAGAATAACGCAAAAGATCGAATAAAAGAACTTATGAACAAGCAAAGAGGATATTTGCTTATTACTTCTGGAAATGAGGTGGTTTTATTTCCTCTTATATTTAATGCAGGTGCAGAGAGAGTAGAAGGTCTTATATCTATTCCAGAAGGAATAGGAAGAGAAGAGTATGTACATAGACTTGATCGTGGTGGTCGTGACTCAAGACCAGGAGTATTAGCGGGACCTGAAAGTGTTATTGATGAAAATCCACCAGAGGGTCTATTATCAGATCAGACTCGTGAAAATTTAATAAATTATATTCGAGAAAATCCCGGACGGAACCGGATTTTACCGTTTGATCTA
>NW_012039363.1:0-3432 GCF_000956235.1 Wasmannia auropunctata
ACGTGTGCTCTTCCGATCTAAGTCAGCTATCAAGAGATGGGTGGGAGTCCTTCAAGATAACTTTATGGAGCACATAAAATACTTTAAGGGTGATAAGCTGAAGTTTTTGCACAATGTATTCCAAGATGAAGGTTGCTGGTCAGGTATAAGGTTGAATAATGCTGCTTTAGGTCAAAGGTTTACTGAAGAGAAAATAGGTGGGGTAGATAATCCACTTCGCAAATATGAGATGGCTTGTAGTTACTGTGTAGTAGATAAAATTCATCCTCTCTTTCAAAAAAGATTTGAGTTTCTCAAGAACGGTTTTCGTCCTGGTGCGCGTGATGGTAGTGGTAATCCTATAACTGATAAATACGTACGAAACTCCCTACTGGATACTATAAAAAGAAATGGTAGCGTGTTTGATTTCTGGATTGATAGAGAATCTGGGGAATTAAAGCAGTATGATGCAGTAGAAGGTTTTGATAGTGCTGTAAAACTTAAGTGGAGTGAAGGAGTAGAGTATTTTTATAATCATTTAAAAGAAGAAGATAAAGAAAAGAAGCTCACAGAAGCTATTCTTGCTCTGTCTCGCGTTCAATCTGTTGAGAAAGATGCTCCTATTTTAGATTTTTGTGTAAATAAGATAGTCGATAAAGATACTCTTTTACAGAAATTGTTGCAGAAAGATAAGGGAGTATATTCCCTTCTTGCTGAATTAATAGAGTCATGTTTTTTTGATACAGTGCATGATTTAGTAGAGTGTTGGTGTTATGAAGGAGTTTCATCACGAGGAGACCATTCAGACAAAATATTCTCACAGCGAGAGTATGAACTTCTTCTTTCATCACTTTCAAATGTGATGTTAAAAAATCCTGAGTCAAGTGTTCAAGCTAGATCTGTTATTATGAAGATTTGGGGATGTGATCACTTTTATAAACACAAGAAGGCTGCCGTTAATACTTCTAATTATACAGTTCATGTAAGTGGTATGCTTGCAGGATTAATAGTCAATTGGAAGCGAGAAGATAGTCATGAGTCTGATAGGGAAAAAGAAATAGAGAAAAAAGAAATATTAGATATAATGTCATTCGCCAAAGATTGCTTTCCTGAAAAGTTTGAACTTTTTAAAGAAATCATGATAGAAAACCTTAGATTATGTGGAAGAGAAGGAATGGAAGAAAGTATAAACTACGATGATTTGGCGAAAGAATTGTTTTCTGAGTTAGAGAAAACAACTTTACCTCCTGGAGGTGATGGCCCTAGGTATGATTTACGGACACGATCTCAAGCTCATGGTAGTAAGAAAACATCTTTGCCACTTGATGGTTCTGGTGATGGCCTGCAGTCTAAGTTTGAAGCTCCTAGTGTGAGTGGTGTTTCTAGCCGTAGAAAATAGAGGGGTATCTTATATGAGTAATGGTGATGGACTTATTAGGAGCTTGGTGGATGGAGATCTTGAAGGATTCAGACAAGGATTTGAGTCTTTTTTAGATCAATGTCCATCTTTCTTGTATCATGTGAGTGCAGGTCGTTTCCTTCCTGTATTCTTTTTTAGTATGTTTGCTACTGCACATGATGCTGATATCTTGGATGCAAATGAGAGAGTCTATTTTCGTTTTGATAACCATGGTGTTAATCCACGTAATGGTGAAAATCGAAATACGGGAAACCTAAAAGTCGCTGTTTATCGTGACGGACAGCAAGTTGTCAGATGCTACAGTATTTCTGATCGTCCTAATAGTGATGGGTTGAGGTTCAGTACAAGGGAGAGAAATGCTCTAGTGCGAGAGATTAGGCGGCAAAATCCAAATTTAAGGGAAGAAGACTTAAATTTTGAGCAATACAAAGTATGCATGCATGGAAAGGGCAAGAGTCAGGGAGAGGCAATTGCAACAGTATTCGAGGCGATTCGTGAAAAGGATTTTAGAGGTAGAGATAAATTTTCCAAATATTCAGCATCTGAGATTCATTTCTTAAGGCAACTCTTCAGAAATCACAGATTAACAATTAAGGAAATAGAAGGAAGACAACTTAACCAATACCGGCAAGACGAACTTGATAGGCTTGTCAACTTTGTACAGGTAGAACCAAATCAGCAGAGAATTGACGACTTCATAAGAATGTTAACAAGTAATAGAGTACAAGATGTAAGAAATTCTCTCGAGTGGGATATTTTAGAATATGTAACTGAAACCTATAATAATTATAGGGCGCAGATAGAAAATAATATTGAAAATCGCAGTCAAAAGTTTGAGGGTCACGGGTTTTTACTAGGGTTTTTAGCAAATTTTAGTCATCGCTACACAATAGGCATCGATCTTGACTTATCTCCTGGAAACTCACATGTTGCTTTTCTTGTACGTCGTCAAGCAGAAAGAGAAAGCGTTCCTATTGTTGTTAATCTTGCTACAAGGGCACCGTCCAATATCGCATTAAACCGTGCCAGAAGTCACGCTGAAAGATTACATGTTTTTTCATTTATACCTATCCATACTGAATCAAGAAATACTGTCTGCGTTGGATTAAATTTTAATTTAAATCTAGATCCTTTTAGTGTTGATACAGTAGGGCTTCAACAGGATAGATTTCCTTTAGTACAAAGATTGTTTGAGTGTTTGGAGAATGAAGGAATTAGAGAAAATATTAGAGATTTTTTACTTCAACATCTTCCTAATGAAATACCAAGAAATGCAGAGAATTATAATAGAATATTTGATTGCATAACTGGCTTTGCTTTTGGAAGTAGTGCTTTTGATAGGCACCCTTTAGAACTAGAAGAGGAAGACGAAGCACCTATAACAAAATACATATTTAGACATGGTGATGAGGGTTTAAGATGTTTAACTATGGTCTTTCATGCTGAAGGTTCTGATATAGTTATACTTCATGTTAGAAATCACAATGTACAACAACAAGAGGCCATCAATTTACAAGATCTTAATATGAATGGGAATAATGTTCATGTATGGGAAGTTTCATGCACACTTAATGACCAATTTGAGCTAGATATTGATCTACCAAATGACCTTGGTTTATATCACGATTGCCAAAATAATAATGCAAATAATTTTCTTGATGGTGATCTTGTACAAGTGCCTAATACTGAAAATGTACATAATACTTTAAATCAAGTTATGAATGATGGCTGGAAAAATATAGCTCAGCATAGAGAATTATTTAGAGCTCTTTCTAGAGTATTAATGCCGGAGAATATGAACGATAATGTAATAATAGATGTAGATAGTGAGGACAGATTTCGGTCTATGTTACATGGTGCATTTTATGCTAGTGACAATCCTGATAAAGTGCTTGCTATGTATAAAGTTGGTCAAAAATATAGTTTGAAAAGGGGTCAGGAAGAAGAAGGAGAAAGGGTAATACTCACAAGAATTACAGAACAGAGATTAGACCTTTTATTATTAAGACAACCTACAGCAGATACTCATCCAA
>NW_012039364.1:0-364 GCF_000956235.1 Wasmannia auropunctata
ATAAGAATTTCAGATAAAGCTATGGTAGCATCACGACATTTGCGCAATGAAGTAACACGCAGACCACGCAGTCACGCGGCCATCACTCTTTTTTATGTACTTGGCGTCGCGCCGCTACCGCGTCGCTTGATAGCGTGGTGATACGGTTCTGTTTCAATCAAGGCTGCGTTGAATCCGATAGTAACGGCTCGTAGTTCGTTGAAGCTAGAGTATGTAAAATCATAGTTATATTGAATATTAACTGACACCTGTATTTCGCTCGTCTTTGGCCTCTTATTCTGACTATTGTTTACAATAACGAGCTGATAATTTATTTATTTAGAAAATTTTAAGCCTATTTGACAATAGATCGGAAGAGCACACG
>NW_012039365.1:0-923 GCF_000956235.1 Wasmannia auropunctata
TATTAACTTAAATAATAATAATTGAAAAATGAGTATACGTTTGGTCATTGTTACATTAGTCCTTTCAAGTAAAGCAGTGTTATAATTTTTGCATAATTTTATACATAATTATTAATAAATAGATAAATAAATTTATTTATGTAAGGAATTCTTTATCGCAGCGAGAATCAGAAAACGCGTTCGGTAGTATGCGAAGATCTGAGATCGGCACTTCGTCTCAAGTTTTATATAACGGTAATGCCAAGACGTGAAACAAAACTTGTTATTAATAAATCAACATAAGACTTCGTCGTTGTGCAATTTTGTCATGTACGAAATTGCTTCGGAACAACTTAGCAACATGATCGTCGTTTTTGAAATATACAAATACTTGAATAAGTTGAACATGTAATAAAGGAGTGTCTCATAGTTCGACCAGCCTCACATTTATTTTATTTATTTTTAAATTAATTATTTTAGTACTTATTAATTAATTTAGTACTTATTAATTTTATGGGGCTGCTCTTGCGCAGCTGAACAACAACGATCGATATGTATGTCGAAATCAATTACTAATTTTGACAAGAAGATTTTGTGAAAATTCGCCTTGAGAGACAAACCGCTTTGCGTGTATATGTGTATACGTGTGACTGAAAATGTCATTTTGAATAAAGTGACACTTTTCACGAACTCAATCTCAAGATTTCAATATTGACTGCACCAATTTTATTCGCAATAGTCGCAATCAAAAGTTCGTATCGACATATTATACCAGAAAATGTCGTTAGATTTTGTATTGCTGTTATAATTTCTGAGATATTGAAATTGAAAGTATGTTTGACATAAGAATTTCAGATAAAGCTATGGTAGCATCACGACATTTGCGCAATGAAGTAACACGCAGACCACGCAGTCACGCGGCCATCACTCTTTTTTATGTACTT
>NW_012039366.1:0-308 GCF_000956235.1 Wasmannia auropunctata
CGCTATATGGTGCGTGTCCGACAATAGGGAAAAAGTGACGTAATCGCGAGATATGCGTACCATCGGAACACTGATATCATGCTCATTCGTATTCTTCGCGGTGGACGAAATCTTCGCCATATCCTCGAGTTTACGAGGATGCCAGGATCCGAGGCCCAGCATTGTAGATTTATAATTCAATTCGCGGGTTAGAAACCGTGGAGTTGAATAGAAACCAGGAGCTGAAAACTACTATTAAATTCCTTTGTACTCCGAAATTTTTGCCTCGCGGATTGTTTCTTACGTAGGAACTATTGCTTATTCTCTGT
>NW_012039367.1:0-353 GCF_000956235.1 Wasmannia auropunctata
TTTATCGACACGTCGTTCGCACGTTCGAATTTCGTAATGTCTTTCAGAGTCATCGGAAACTCGATACCCGCGAACTCGAGCACCGTTGCGTAATGCGGATACGACGACTCCCGTTCCGCGTTTCTTTCCACGGGGTGCAGAGCGGCGACCACCGACCACGCGAAGCATGCGTTGTCCTTCGAGCACACGTTGACCACCGCTCGTTTCGTCGCTATCTCCCACGGCACTTCGACGTAGCATCCCGCGTGCATCGGATTGTGCTTGTTCACGTTTACCGTTAAATTAAGGATTCGCGACAGCGCCCACCCGCTGTCGCGCTCCTCGAACTGAGTCGACAAGGCACACAGGGGATA
>NW_012039368.1:0-470 GCF_000956235.1 Wasmannia auropunctata
TGTTTTGAAATTAAATTTGCAATGCGATATATGCAATTTTTGTTCTAAAACGGAATTTTTATGTAAATATATAAGAGAGATCGGATATGTTTTTCAAATATACAAATGCTTTTATATTTTTGCAAATGTTGCCATTAGTTGCTGTCAACATGCTGTTTATTACGGATGTCACATCATGATGACATATTGCTGTCATGTTGCCATCAAGTTGCCGTCAACATGCTGTTAGACGCGGATAGCAAACGGATGAAAATAACTGCCATCATGTTGTTATCATACGTACATTCGTTGCGTATAACAAAAGGATGTCATCAAGATGCTATCAACTTGTTATAACCAAAACTAGAATTCACATGAGGGCAAGATTTCACACATAGTGAGGAAGCACCTTGTCTCTAGTTTGTCGAAATCTATTGCTGCAACGGTTGACAGCAACATCATAGCATCTTGATTTCATTTGGCTATCTGGG
>NW_012039368.1:4707-5259 GCF_000956235.1 Wasmannia auropunctata
CTCGCATTATTACAAAAGTCAGATGGATTGTAGAAGCGAGGAATGGACATTTGAAAACAATTTTCAAAATGCTCAGTAATACGTTCAATATTCAGAATGCTAAATATATTGGAGAGTATTATAAAATAGCGGTTGCAATAATAAATAAATATCATCCTTTAATTAATATGCAAAATGCAACTATTGAGGTCGCCAGAAATATGCTGCAACGAAGGAACGATGCAAATGTAGTTCAAGCGTGAGTAGACACTAACAATTTACGTTACAGGAATGCTCAATAGCGAAGATTACATGACCAAGTTCCAATAGATTTGCATTCCAAATAGATTTGCAAGATTTGACTTTAGACGTTTATCAGGTAAATCTCTCACCTTCATATATTCAAGATAAACTGCAGAAAGATGATGATGAAAAATTGCAAATTGACACTTTGTTTGAAGAGGACAATCTCATAAGAGTGAGGGTTTATTCCAGATATCGAAATCGCACGAAGCATCAAGTTTTCATTTCATATGACCCCGAAAATGAAGTTGATGAATAAGAAGTAATAAA
>NW_012039368.1:12903-13670 GCF_000956235.1 Wasmannia auropunctata
ATTTTCTCCATGCTGTAGCTATTGTGCACTTTGTGAGGATCCCTTGTGAGTTCTCGTGTCTAAACAAATACTATAAAGAACCAACAGTAACAGTTACGCGGTCGCACATCATTGAATAATAAAACTTTTCAATAATCATGTATTTTTTCAGACAGTATCGTTTACAATTTTAATTTTTAAATATTAATGTATTTTTGTATAAATTTATATGTAGAATTCTATATTGGATTTTACATATAGATATACAGAATATACAGAATCTAAAAAAACCATATAAATTTGAAGTAGAATACTATTTAAAATCTCAGTTATAATTAGATACAAATATATTCAAAGTGTTCGATTTAAGTCTGAATTACTCGGAATATAATATACTACATGAATATTATATAAATTATGTAGTACTCATAATCTAATATTATACCACATAAATATATCTATTACATAGATTTTCATAGGGAATTTTATACACCATGTGAATTTCCACATGGATTTTCATACAACATCTGGATTCTCAGATGGATTTTCATATATTATCTGTATTCCCAGATGGATTTTCATATAGATTTTTATACACCATTTGGATTCTCAGATGGATTTTCATACACCATGTGTAAAGATATGTATTGGCGATTCTCCCGAAGGGGAATCGACAGGAGTGGTGTGAAATAAACTACGCTGAAGCTCGTTGCAGTTTATGGTGTCGTTTATTGCTTAAGAAGCCGAATGCTAACGCGAGAAGTTAGCTGTCGGTCGCGGTCCGAACG
>NW_012039369.1:0-421 GCF_000956235.1 Wasmannia auropunctata
ACATGTCATAATTATTTGTGCACTATTCATATGTGCATTTAGTATGAAATATGAATAATGTTTTTGCAGCAAATAAGCTTGGTATTGTTTTGAAATTAAATTTACAATGCGATATATGCAATTTTTGTTCTAAAACGGAATTTTTATGTAAATATATAAGAGAGATCGGATATGTTTTTCAAATATACAAATGCTTTTATATTTTTGCAAATGTTGCCATTAGTTGCTGTCAACATGCTGTTTATTACGGATGTCACATCATGATGACATATTGCTGTCATGTTGCCATCAAGTTGCCGTCAACATGCTGTTAGACGCGGATAGCAAACGGATGAAAATAACTGCCATCATGTTGCTATCATACGTACATTCGTTGCGTATAACAAAAGGATGTCATCAAGATGCTATCAACTTGTTATAA
>NW_012039370.1:0-689 GCF_000956235.1 Wasmannia auropunctata
GTGTGCTCTTCCGACAGCAACATGTTTGCAATAAAAAATTACAAGTTTTACCTTGAGCATGATAAAAACATGTTGTTAACAAAACATATGTTATGCTTTCCATTCGTTGTTGTGTATATGTCTTCAAGTTATAAAGTTTTTTAAATTTTAGTTTGTTGTTAACAAAGTTTTGACAATAAAAAGTGTTACATGTTTATGACAACTCTTTGGCAAAAAGATATATAGTTTTTTAGATTTAAATTATATATGAATACTTACAAACCTGCCACTAGATAGCGTTTGTTGATAACTGTTTCTCGCATTTAAAATTTTGTCAAGCACTCTATATAACCAATATCTAATCGAAGTTTAGACATGTCATAATTATTTGTGCACTATTCATATGTGCATTTAGTATGAAATATGAATAATGTTTTTGCAGTAAATAAGCTTGGTATTGTTTTGAAATTAAATTTACAATGCGATATATGCAATTTTTGTTCTAAAACGGAATATTTATGTAAATATATAAGAAAGATCGGATATGTTTTTCAAATATACAAATGCTTTAATATTTTTGCAAATGTTGCCATTAGTTGCTGTCAACATGCTGTTTATTACGGATGTCACATCATGATGACATATTGCTGACATGTTGCCATCAAGTTGCCGTCAACATGCTGTTAGACACGGATAGCAAACGGATGAAA
>NW_012039371.1:0-535 GCF_000956235.1 Wasmannia auropunctata
TATATATATATATACACACACATATATATTTAATAAAAAAAAATATAAGTAATAAATGTATGATACATACAAATATTTATACAAATATAATTTATATATACAAATATTTATGTGCAGCTTATTTATTATGATGACAGAAATATAAGCATAATCACTATTATTTATTGTAAAAAGTGAGTAATGTGAAGGATAATTGAAAAAGTAATTTTTAAAAAATCACACAGTTATATGATTGTGATATTTAAGTATAGGTTTTAACCGCGCTTACAAGGGAAATTTGCGAACCCGAAAATTCAGAAAAATTTGACTCTTGGTGTAAAAGTAGAGCAGTTCATCCGTAGCATGAAACTATTTTAGTTGGTGCTCAATTCCGTTTTGAAGGAATGAAACCACCCCTTGAAAAAAATCGGTTTTTTCTTCCGACGTGAATATCGTCGAAACTATGAGAGATAGAAAAAAATGTTTTCAATCAAAGTTAAATGGCATGAAGTGAACTTTATGATAGTAGTAACAAAGATCGGAAGAGCACACGTCT
>NW_012039372.1:0-718 GCF_000956235.1 Wasmannia auropunctata
TGCTATATGTATCACAATTAAATATTTATGTCTACTACATGTAACTTAATTATACTGTATGTATCACATTTAAGATCACAATGTAAACACATTAAATCATAAACAAATAAACTTTTTACGAAAACAATAATATAACTTTCTTTTGATTTATAACAAAATAAACTTTAAGAAATTTTTACTCTTTGGCATTATATCATAACTTAAATTTTTTGTAATTCAAACTGCTCTCACAACTATTAAGTTTCAAAACATTTGAAACAGATATAACATATCAAAATAAAATTTTCTTATTTCAATAAAAGAGAAAAGTTGTGAGAAAAAAGTGACATACATGTGTATTACATTATGGACGCAATCGTTGTCTCAAATATAGAAGACCTTCTATATTTCATCAGATCTTTACTTCTTTATTTTTCACCGATTCTCTCATGGCAACATTTTTACTATTAAGTCTTGGTTGCTTAGAAAACGAAAGAGCAATTTCCTTTTACCATATAATTTACTTCTCATTCTGTTAAAACGGCTTAATATATTCCTTGTAATTTTATGGCAATCAGGAATGTCACTTTCTTCCCAAACATATAGCATTTCTTCGACGAAACAATGTACAACGTTGATGCTCTTTGCACTTAGTAAAGCAAATCTCATATTTCTAAATGTAATTTCACACTTCATAATAGCTTTAAAACAATTGTGAGATACTTCTATAAGAGCATTA
>NW_012039373.1:0-507 GCF_000956235.1 Wasmannia auropunctata
AAATTAAAGATAGAATATATATGTATAGCAAGTAATGTTACATTCCAAGAATAGTAATTTATATAATTACATAGAATTACATAATTTTCCTTAATCTCTTTCTAGTGTATTGACTAATGGAATAATATGTACAGCGTTACTATATGAAACGCAGACACATTTTGATATTATGCTTTGAGTCAGTTAAGATATTATTCGTCCACTTCTACGGCATATACACTGCTCAAAAAAATTATGGCATAGAAAAATTTTGAGCAAAAATTGGTCAACTTTGGTTAACGGTAACTCCGCAAAAAATCATCGTAAAATGATGAACTTTTTTTCAAATGAAAGCTTGAAATCTCTACTTTAAAATACTGTGAGTCGATTTTAAATTTAATGCACCCGTGTGGCTGTAAACTCTTAAATGTGAGAGCATGTTTACCACACTGAAAATTGCAAAGTTTGAACGAGTGCACGGACTTGCTAAAATTTTTCCCGGGAATGCGGTTTCCAGCGTCATAAAGT
>NW_012039374.1:0-399 GCF_000956235.1 Wasmannia auropunctata
AAAAAAGCAGTTTTTTTAAAACTACTGAAAGTCTGTTAAAAGAACAAGTATGTAACATAATATCTATTTTTGATAATGACTGTGAAAAGAAAAAAAAAAGAAAATTATTTAAATGTAACTAATGATAAAATTCTTGTATGAAATAAATAGTAGCAGCTATGAAGTTTATTACTCTTGCGTTGTAATATCTATTACATTATATAAATTATATCATACACTAAATTGCATACTGCCGGTATATAGTACAACTTGCCGACTCGCGTAAAGAGACACGGTCGGTCTCGTGCGTACTCTTTAGCGCCGAGCCACGACCATGTCTCTTGATAATAAAATATATTACACACATATTACGTTATAATAAAGTACTTACACCATTGAGTCATACATTTCAATTTTATC
>NW_012039375.1:0-929 GCF_000956235.1 Wasmannia auropunctata
CTATTGCTCATTGTTTGCTCTCGAAATTTCATCAACTGATTACACGTACGTATAAGCAGTTAAGTTGCTGTATTTGTAATGTATTGTTTTTCGATGTCAACAAATGTATGGCAAATATGCAACAACTCATACAATGTATTAGTTTGCTCGATATGACGAATCCCGCTTGGTTATCTGTGTTCGTTCCTCCTAACCGCGATTTTCTATTTGTCTGTTTCTATATAAAACTTCCTTTAATGTTGTTTGCTGATCCAGACTTAATTTCTCTAATCTATCCATATGTAAGCAAATATCCTCCTACATCTCGACGTCAGGAAAAGACTTACGCTCAGGGACGACTCACGCAAAGACCGCGCAATCTGGCGTAAATTATCGGGTTTCGAAATTCTGTATATTTTATACATTTACGAAATTATACAATCATGCTTCATTCAGAAGTTGTAGCCGATAAATGAAAATGTTGCCAATAAATTGTATGTTTAGTTGCCAATAAAAAAATAGGTATAGAATATTTTTAACCTTTTTACAACCTACAAAATTTTATTAAAATCAGAAAGGGACACTAGGGAAATCAAAAGTTGACGTCAAATCTCCATAGGCAATGTTTCTCAAATCTCACATGTCAATTTATGGTTCAAAACTTGAATTAATTGAAAGCTCTCGTCAAGCTGATTAAAATGATATATGTATAATAACCATAGACATATAAAATAGACTCCACATTAGCTATATATACGCGTCCATGCCATTGCGAGACAGAAAATTGCAAGGTTTCTTGTCCTTCTCTGCGCAGATCGGGCAGATCGGATGCGCAGTGAAGTGTGCAGTAAGTAAGGGAAGGACAGTAAGTGAAGGACAGGGAACTTGGTATTTTCTCTCTCTTTCTCTCTTATGCAATATGGCATGGAGATCGGAAGAGCACACGTCTG
>NW_012039376.1:0-430 GCF_000956235.1 Wasmannia auropunctata
GCTTTTGGCAACTCTCCCCTATTTATCTTAAATACTCATTTCTCGAGTTCTTACGCGGCGCGTTGCATCTTAACATACTCTCGCATATCGCGCGCGTACAGACCCAACAATATTGTTTCTTTTTACACTGTAATTTATTAATTTATTTATAACCAAAATTGAACTTTAAATGTATTAATAAACAAAAACTTATTTAAGTTATCGACATGTTTTCATCATGCTTAAGATAAAACTTGTAATCTTTTATTGCAAATATGTTCCTGTCATGTTGCCGACAACATAATGTACCACTATTGCTCATTGTTTGCTCTCGAAATTTCATCAACTGATTACACGTACGTATAAGCAGTTAAGTTGCTGTATTTGTAATGTATTGTTTTTCGATGTCAACAAATGTATGGCAAATATGCAACAACTCATACAATGTATT
>NW_012039377.1:0-420 GCF_000956235.1 Wasmannia auropunctata
CGTGTGCTCTTCCGATCTGTGGAGAAGGATGTTTTTGTGGTTAAATAATAGACTTTGTGATCCCATTGTATCCCTATAAATTTCAACCCTATATTACAAACCATTCAAAAGTAATTTAGGTGGCCCGGAACTTTTGGTGGGCACTGTATATTTAATCTATTATAAATAAATGTAAAAATAGTAAAATAAATGAAAATTACGAGAAAATCGTAAAAGAGACGAGAGAGTTGTAAGAAAAATGAATGTGATGTAAAAGAGACGAAAACCATGAGAATGACGAGAAGTTCGTAAAAGAAACGAGAGCGTGGGTAAACAAACCAGACAGACATGAGAGAGACAAGAAAGCTATGAGAGGGACGAAAAAGCTAGGAGAGAGACGAGAAAGTCGTGAAAGGAACGAGAAAGCCATAAGAGAGACGA
>NW_012039378.1:0-1509 GCF_000956235.1 Wasmannia auropunctata
AAAAAGAAATATATTTCAAAATTTCTATCATACATCTTCAAATTTTATATATTATCAGTCAAAAATTACAACATACAAACATAACAAGGTGAATAGTCACGTTCTTTTTATATATGTATTATACTCATTTGCAAAATGAAAAATGATATTGTAATAGTTAATTACGTTAGCCTATATTTTTGTTTCTCTTATGCATTAATTGTGATTGATTAGTTCTATCTGTAAGTATAAGCAATTAAGAAAGTGTCTGTGAAATTAATACATTTTGTTAATTTTTAAAAAACAATAATATAGTTACAGTAACACTTTCCAGTTCTACCGTTTTTGATATTTAACATTAAAAAATGTTCCGCATTTTTAATATAAAAAAAAAAAGAAATTAAGAAATAACGTGCTATACTTCACATTCCAGTTCTGCACATCTCACTCTAAAATACTATATTGTCAAATATTACAATATCTGTCAAATGTTTCCGTTAATCCTAAGTTAATTTTATAATTATATAGCGTTTCAAGACAAAAGTGCAACAATTAATCATTTAAACACAATTCTGAATATCCACGGCAGCACGATATTTAATGGAAAAATGTTCTACTGACAATTTTCGATTCTGGCGATAGTTCTGACTTATTATGATCGAGTTTTACACGAGTAAATCATTTTCAAAAGTTGTTCCGCTTTATAAACATTTTTTTAACAATTTTTACTTTTACCGCCAGCACGACACTTGGCGACAAAGTTTAAAGAGTTTTAAGGTTTAATATTTACTATTACATTTATAATAATAATTACCAAATAATATAAATTTAAAATCTAATTAAACTTATACTAGTATTATAAGAAAGTAACAAATCATTACTTTAAAGTAACACATTACTTTTTAAAATCAGTAACAAATATCAGTAACGAAATACTTTTTAGAAAAAATAACAATAACGCGTTATTTTCTCAAGGTTTCCTAAGCCTAATGCATATTCGTCAGCTGGAAAATTTCAAGAAGAATTATCATGGAATCCTCATGATAATTTTCCCTTTTTCTTCGAAGTCCTGTTACTCTTATCAGAGCATGGTGACAATGATTTGTCTGTATATTTCACATTTGACGTAGAACGTGATCATATAAAATGCCTTGTTAATTGTATTATCAATATATTTTGCGAAATATCTTTCTTAAGAGATCATTTTTTACAGAAAGATCATAACGTGAATGTAATAATATTACATTCAATAACTGAAGAAGATAATGTGAGTAGAATTACTGGTTATCAACAACCCATGGTACATTCGTAAAAAAATCCAAACGAATAAGAGTAATGAATATTTTCAATATTAATATCTCAGTTTTTTAAGTCACTTATATACACTTGTATATACATTATACCTAGAATTAGATATTTAGTTCTTGTTAATTATATAAACACCATAATCAATAATAACAAGACGATAATCAGATAATGAACGCGACTAAAATATGATTCAATTAAACGATCTCTTGGAGAGATCGGAAG
>NW_012039379.1:0-1456 GCF_000956235.1 Wasmannia auropunctata
TTACGAACCTGCAACGAGAATTTAACTTGCTCAAGCAAAAGCCGGAAGAAAGCGCGAAGGATTTCGGGCGCAGAGTGAAAGACCTCGCCATAGACCTCTTCGAGAGCATGAAAGAAGGGAAAAACCACACTCTCGAGCAGCAACATCTTATTTATGAGCACACGCAGACATTAGCGTTACAGAACTTCCAAATTGGATTGAGGGAAGATATCCAGGTGCTGGTACGCTCACAGCGCTTCCGTACTTTGGCGGAAGCAATAGACGGAGCTAGCACAGAAGAAAAAGCCATGGCCGATGCACGAGGTCTCAATAAGGCGTATAAAAATAAAAAGTTCAAGTTCCGAAGTAATAAACCGCAGTGCACAAAATGCGGAAAGCAAGGGCATTTCGGAGATAAGCGAACTAATCGATATGGCCAGCGTTTCACCTTGCCGAAACCGGAGAAGAAGCCCGTCGGAGTAAATAGCTTGGAAAAATCTTGCACGCATTGCAAAAAGGACATTTACAGCAGGAGTGTTGGTTGCTGAACGGAAAGCCAAAAGGAGAACAAATGCGCCCACCGATGCATGATGATAATAATAGAAAAAAGAAGCAAGTAAATATCGCTACTAAATTAAATGAAGGCCTGAGCGAAGACGAAGAATCGCTGTTTACCGAAAGCGAGAGCGACGAAGACACAAAGAAGTCAACGGCACACGCCGGCCAAGCGCAGTTACGCAGGTGATAGCAAAACCGCGTATTAGCACTGGCCTGGATTTTATTACATTACCGATCCAAGAAGTAAAAAAAAAGAAAACTTAATTTCCTATTAGATTTAGGCGCAACAGTAACACTGATAAAAGCAAGAAACCTAAAAGGCAGTACTAAAATAAAAAAAGAGCGTATGGCACTTACAGGAGTAACAGGACATAAGAAACACACGATCAGAAAAATTAGAGCAACGGTGTTACTTGGTGATCAAAAAGTCCGGCACACTATGTTCGTTGTCAGGGATGATTTTCCCATGAAACATGAAGAGATACTAGGAACTGACTTCCTACAAAGGCAACGAGCGAAATGCGACTACGGACGGAAGCTTGTCCGTGTAGGCAATGTAGATTTTAAACTACATCTGGTAATTATTGAGAATAGGGGAGCCACCTCCGATGACTTTGGACTTGACATATGTTGTCAAGGTCATAACCCTGAGTGACCATCAAGAGGTTTTAATCGGCGGTTATCATTTGTTAAAAAGTTATTAATAAAAAACGTTATAAAAATTAATAGTAATTATTCATTATAAGAGGCCTCCAATGATTTTAATCTTGACATATGTTGTCAAGGTCATGACCCTGAGTGACTCTTAAGAGGTTTTAATCGGCGGTCATTCTTTGTTAAAAAGTTATTAACAAAAAAATAATACCAGGGAGGGTTGGGGGAGCGAAGCTCCCCCTAGTAAGTAGTATGGGCGTAGGCG
>NW_012039380.1:0-503 GCF_000956235.1 Wasmannia auropunctata
CTCGCGCACTAAGCCATTCGTTACCCCAGATATCACTATCCTTTTTAAATAATTCAATATTCAAAAAACAATGTCGTTGAAATTTATTTGTGGATAGTTATCGCCAATAAACAAATATTTATTACTCTCTCAATAATAAAACAAAATTCTAAATGATTGTTTAACTTCAATTTAACAATAAAACCTTTTTTATTTTAACTTTTAGAAAAAAGATTCTGTTGTTAAAGCAAATACACACAAAAAGAGATATATACATTGATAAATACTTAAAACGAATAAAACAAATATTAAAGTTATAATGATCGTTATGTAACGAAAAAATATACTTGGCGAGAGCCGCTACCGCGTCTCCTAATAGTCGTCTTGCCTCGTTTCCGTATATACTTCTCAATCCGTTGGATTTGACCAATAAAGTTATAACAGTAATAAATACTTATAGGGGAGACCGGGGCTAAAAGTTTCGGGGGTACCTAAGTTGCTCTGACGGTTATATCTTCAAAATG
>NW_012039381.1:0-535 GCF_000956235.1 Wasmannia auropunctata
AGATTACTCGCGACAATTTTCTGGGCTATACACTTCTCATCTCCCGCATCTTTGGGGAGACGGTTTCTCGCCTTCTTTCCCGGGGGCAAGAAGAAGCCTTCTTCTCGCGGGTCGCTTGCTCGCTTGAGACTCACGTGCTCTTTCGCCGCACATGACGGCCGCATACATGCGATTGCCCAATGCTTATAATGCGACTCCGGCGAACGGGGCAATTTGCGGTAAATCACTTCCCTCGAATCTCTCTCTCTCTCTCTCTCTCTCTCTCTCTCTCTCTCTCTCTCTCTCCCCATTGTTCAATACTTGAGATTTCTGGAGCGTAATATTCTCGCGTATAATGCGCTCGCACGACGAGCACGAATTAAACAATTGAATTCATGCAACCGCTCAACAAGCTCGAAAGATATGTGTAATGTAACAATGGAATTACTTTGGTACAATACAAAACGCGTTTGCGCGCGCTTCTATCACTTAATTATTTTCCAAGTTTAATTAACAATATATAACGTACAAGAAATACATTACGTAAATATGATAA
>NW_012039382.1:0-322 GCF_000956235.1 Wasmannia auropunctata
ACCTTGGATGATGCTAATGTCGACAGTACTCCAACTTTCAAGCTTCATAACTCAAGATTTATTTACATAAAAAAATATTTTATTTATGTGTTTTGGAAAGTTCTCGAGGCGTGCTATAAGAACATGTAATAAAAAATTGGGGGTTCCATTTAAAAAATTCAAAGTGACCTTGTCCTGACCTTGTCGACGCCACTCAGGGTCAAACCAATGTTATCATCTTATGTCCCCCTCGAAACTCTACAACTTTTGTCTGAAACATTTTTTCCTAGTGTGCTTATTTTTCGAGATATTCGACTGGATGGATTAAAATGGTCCACCCTGA
>NW_012039383.1:0-400 GCF_000956235.1 Wasmannia auropunctata
CCGGTGGAGACAGTAGACCCCTGACGCCGGGAGGGCGCCCCGCAGAGCGGCAGGCCGTCTCCGACGAGCGGAGGAGGAGCCAGACACAGGTCCGCCGACAGCACCCGGACACCACCGGGAGAATATAATCCTCACTAAGCACTGTCAAAACACATTAAGGCATGCGAGGAGGCACTTATCCATGCGCAGTCTCATCAATTCGCAGCCGCAGCCGCCATTACATGCACGGTGACACCGGCGGATGCACAGCGCCGCCACGCGTTCACTTTCATGCACCGCCCGGCATGCAGCGCCCATGCACACCTCCACCCGTGCGGTGCCACACCCCCGCACTGACCACTGCCCAGTGTGACGTAATACACGCCGCCGCGATTGCCCACCGAGCACGTGGCGCGCTCGG
>NW_012039384.1:0-647 GCF_000956235.1 Wasmannia auropunctata
ATTTTTTACAAATGAAACTTTGAATTTGTACAGTGTATTAAGTATTTTTATACTCATTATCGTTCCACAAGGAATTAATTCTATAATTATATATGGCAGTTAAAGATAAATTTTATTTTTTGAAACCAACAGTGAGATAACGAAGGGCGATAATCGTCGTGCTATCGTAGGTTTTGCGCACAACACGTTCGTCAATTGCGCTTATCTCCCGCGGCTCTCTCCTCTCTCTCTCTCTTTCTCTCTTTCTCTCGTGCGCGCGCGCGCTCGCGAGTGCTCTGAACGGTACGGAGCGAGCGAACGCAAGCGAGAGGCGGTAGGCTCGTCTGCTTGGAAGGGACGGGCGAGCCACGACAACGAGACTTAGAAGTTTCTTTGTCGCGTTAGAATCGCGCCTATGTGTGTGTGTGACGGCATTCGGCAGCGCATATGCCGCGGCCTAGGCAAGATGGCGCGTTCTCCTCTCTGTCCCCTGTAAAAGAGAGTGGGGCTAGGCACAGGGTCTACGGGCGGAAGGGGGTCCCGCGGGCCGGGCTGGACCGCGGGGGCCACGGGGGGACGATTTCAGGCCGTTGGAGGCCGCCCGGTTCCCCAAGTCGCATTAGAGAACGCTCGAGGATTATTACTTGCGCCAGCGGCGCGCCGCGCCG
>NW_012039385.1:0-394 GCF_000956235.1 Wasmannia auropunctata
CTTGATAAATTAAGATTTTAATAGGTGCAAAAATGCAAGAATTTAAAGAAATCTTTTTTTTAATGTATAAACAATAAATATTTTGAATTCCTAATATTTTTTCATAGTGGTAGACAATCTAAAAAAAATACCTGACAAATTAAGATTTTAATAGATGCAATAGGTGCAAAAATACAAGGGTTTAAAGAAATCTTTTTTTTAATGTATAAACAATAAATATTTTGGATTCCTAATATTTTTTCATAGTAGTAGACAATCTAAAAAAAAAATACTTGATAAATTAAGATTTTAATAGGTGCAAAAATGCAAGAATTTAAAGAAATCTTTTTTTTAATGTATAAACAATAAATATTTTGAATTCCTAATATTTTTTCATAGTGGTAGACAATCTAAA
>NW_012039386.1:0-343 GCF_000956235.1 Wasmannia auropunctata
CGTGTGCTCTTCCGATAAATAATAGACTTTAAACAAATGCAATAGTTCATTTTGATTTCTAAATCTTAATTATAATATATGTAACAATTATCAAATATTATGTTAATTTGTTATAAAAGATATTGCGTTAAATTTTATTATTCTTATTTACACACAACAAATATATATATTCAATGATGACACATATAAGGACACGTTATGTTTGCGAACTGGGCGCGTACCTCACATAAAAACGCATCTTAACGGACAGTCACTCGCTTTAGGCGTTGTAAATGCGCCTTGGCGGACAATCTAATTAAGAAAACGATGAAGACTGGAATTGCCCAAGTGGCATTTTTATAGA
>NW_012039387.1:0-823 GCF_000956235.1 Wasmannia auropunctata
ATCATTTTCGAGAAAGAATTATCTCATACCGTGCGCGAAAAAATATCTCGCGATATACGTATTCGCCGTATCTCCTCATAAAGGAATCTCGGTTATTTATAGAAGGTGCTCGCATTTTTTCATACATTTCTTATGCAGAATGGCGACGAGGCGTCGCCGGTGATAATAGTCGTGCGGTGTGAATGCGAGGTAGATTTCAATTTCTTTGCGTTAAAATATAATTCATATTTCACGTCGGAAATATTATTCGGAGACTATATTGATAATTACAATACCAAATGAGAAAAAGATAAATACGTGCCAAAGGCAGATGATAGCGCGAGAACCAAAAATACAATCTATACGATAGCTGCGAAGAAAACATTTCGTTCAGATTATTTTCAATTTGAAAGACAGGTTTTGGTATACCTTATTTTCATACTTGATTCGTTTCATTGTACTTCGTTATATATCTCATAATTTACAATTACAATTACAACTGTTAAATTACTCTGTTAAATTAAATAAATCCTAAATATATATACCTGCATGTCGATATCTTCTATAAAAAACAAAATGATGTAAAATCACAATTGTTAGTTGTTAAAAATTTGAAACAGCAACGCATTGTGTATTCTACAATATACTATTATAAAAAAAGCGGCTTGGTTTGAGAGAGATATATAATTTGAAGTTTCGAAATATCTATTGATCTATCTGTATCGATTTTAGACTACACTTTATGGACAAAGATTCAAATAATATTTGCTACAACAATTAATATTGTTGTAAATAACAATAGCCAATGTGACAGAAACAAGGAAGACCCGCTGGATGGTAACGT
>NW_012039388.1:0-1406 GCF_000956235.1 Wasmannia auropunctata
AGAGAAATTAAGAAGCATTATTTTTTAAGCGATTAATAAAAATAAAATAAATATATTCCTCAGATTTAAATCAATAATTGACAATCTCCAATTAAAATATTAATCAATTACTCGTGTTTTAATTATAAATACATAAGTATAGTGCATATTTTTATTATTCCAAAGTGTCCTATTATTATAAATTATTACTATAAATATTATTACTATAAATTTCATATTTCTTCTAGGTTTTATTATTCACTAACATAAACTTAAATGGATAAATGTGAATTTTGAAACCTGTTTCGATTTTTCAGATATAACGATTTTTGTTATGACATTTACAACTTTTATACTAATTCATTAACGTCAATTGAAGCAGGTATCCATCCATATCACACGGGACGTATAAATATGTCAGGACATGTAAATATTGAGATATGTCGATACACACAGTTGCATACATATCTCAATTGCTCATTTACCATGAAATGTTAAATTCGTCAAACATTTTCGCAACCCGGGAGCAAGTGATAGCATATCAATAGCAGGAAAACTTGACCAACCAGATTAATTATTGCTCACCAACGGCAATGCCCGGGAAACAAGCGCATTGTTTCGTAGGTATCGGGAGAGACAAGACGGCTCATAATCGCATTTTGATTGACTCGACCGACCGCACAATTACAGTAACCCGACTAATATCTTATCGGTATCCACCGAGGCTAGCCGCGGCCTCACGCTCGCGCTCCGTCCGGTCAAATCAATTACGCAGAATCATGTAGCAATCACTGCAGGATTCGATACCTACCGTATAACACGACCATTACCCCATAACGCTCGTACTATTTCCGATGCAAGATAAACAACGTTTCATCGATTATTACTACCGAATTTAGCAACCGGCGCGCGTCGGTGGGGCGGCGCAAAGGGGACAGGAAGAGACAAAGTGAGTGGACTTCAGGAATGTCTATACACTTCTCGAGCCGGGACGTGTGTATCTAATTCCGTGTTAATCCACTCTACGTCAAACAGTCGCTTACGAAGTAAACCTTGCAGCTAGTTCAACATACACATCGGATGTGTTCACGTGTTGAGTCTAAACAAATATATATGCGGCTATGTATATACATGCGTACACGAAAAGTACGATTTTGTTGAAAGTTCTAAAAATTTTGCTAAAAACAGATCTGAAAATAATTTTTTGTTAAATCATCAAAATAATTTGTTGTTAAAACTGATAATCATTGCTATAAAACGTTTTGATATTCTAGCTATCATTTTGACTTTCGCATAAAATTATTTTGATTATTGAACAAAAATTATTTTCAGATCTGGATTCAGCAAAATTGTTCTTTCCGTGATATTATATGTATTACTCGACAGGCCCATCGCTGATACCTATATAAAATATCTCCGTGCAAAAA
>NW_012039389.1:0-1201 GCF_000956235.1 Wasmannia auropunctata
CGGCAGCGAGAAATATGTCGCATACTTAGACAAAACCGTTTGCGTGAAAAGTCCAGAGGATCTCGTAAAGAGTCACTCCAGCCGGTGGTGTTATAAAACCTGTCTTTGACTCGCCGTGGGATTCAATATCGCTGCGAGAATGATAATACGGCCGTCTTCGCGAATGTGTCTAGCACGTCGTCCTTTACGAGGACTCCCCCCCCGCTCGCGGAAGAATTCCTTGCCGCGCGAGTTTGCCGTTATGACAAACTGATATCTCCCTGCAGCTATTGCGAGGCGGCTACAGCGAGAGTGAAGCGCAGCTCAAGTAGATTCTATCAGTGAAAATCGCATCTACCTGTGTGCGCCGTAGACATTATCGCGCTTCCCTTTTTACGGCGGATGAAGGGTTGGGTCGGCGGCAAGCAGATGAGGTTGGGAGGGGGAGCAGGGTGTATTAAAAACTTTTTTCATAAAATATCTTGCGCCGAGTAAGTGCCACGCTCAGAGAGAGAGGAAAGAGAGACAGAAAGAGCCGCCCTTTGCTGGTCTCGTTCACGTTATTGACGTTCCCCGAATTTAAACGCTTGCTTATTCGATGTTTATACCGCCTGCATTGTTTTGGTCGTTGTACAGAGTACATCGCGGAATGCGTTTTACAGTTCGCAACGTCGGAGCGTAAGTATATCGTTTCTTAAATGTGTTTCTTGTGTGTGATATTAGATATGTGCACTTAGAATTATATTTAAAAAATTGTAATTGTATCTTTAGTCCTTAATTTCGAAGTATTAATCTCTGTTTTATATAATTGATTGAAACTTAAGAAATGGGGAAAATTTAAAGGATAATTTAAGTTGCATAAAATAAATATTAATGATGAATTCTTTGTGATATAAATTCTTTGTGATACAATCGTCTACAGACAGAGATCAAACTTTTTTTCATTTGTGGTTAATGAATATCACTCAGCAGTGACCAAACCACCATGCGCGGATCGTAAAAGAAACAAAACATTAGAAAGTTATTTGAAAAATCATCTCGTCCATCGCCAGGATGGCACGCTAAGAGTTAAAGGGTTAAACTGTCTTAGTAAAGGCCTTCACACATAAAATCCCGCAAGACCGTAAGACGTAAGCGTAAGAAAATCGACCAATCTCAATTTAGTATTAGGTTGTCCGTAACCCCTCCACTCAATTGGGATTGGTCGATTTTCTTATGCTTA
>NW_012039390.1:0-785 GCF_000956235.1 Wasmannia auropunctata
AAGTCAACATTTAATATTGAAATACATTCTGAATAATTCAAGCTTCTAATGAAATAAAATCTAATTAATATTAAATTGTAGCAAATGTAAAAATGAAAGACAGTGATCAGTTTAAAATCTGACACCGCGAGGTCGGAATGTTGGAAGCTGCAGCGAGATGTATCCTCATTACCTGTCCGGTTTGGAAGATATAAAGATTAAGTGAGAAAACAGCGTGGCAGTCTGCGAGATTTGGGACAGATCTCTCGAAAGATTCAAATGAAATTCCGTGCTTCCAGTTTATGGGCATGCTCGATTTAGCGGGTGGCTCAACGAAGGAGGCGAAAAGGATGCAGCTCGGCTCGAGCGGAATGCATCCATTTTGCATGGGTCATAAGGCCTTCTTGCACGCGCAATGCAGACGAGAGAGAGAGAGAGAGAGAGAGAGAGAGAGAGAGAAGCGCAGGTGTACGCGGGACGCGCGTGCATTTAATTCGCGATCTCGCAGATCCACCGCGCGTGCATTTAGTAGTCACGGTGAAAACGCGGCGCGGCGGCACGCGCGAACGCTATTGAGAGGTGACAATCATCGGAGAGCGAGATTTTTCGCGACTCAGTGCGAGTCTGAATGTGTCAGAATGCACGCATCTGCCATAGCTATCTCTTCATTCAATGGACTTCCATTGAAAGCAGAAGAACAGTCACCATTATTTATAGGAACAAAACGACCTCGTTTCTTCTTCTTTCAGTATTATAGAAAAACGCTAAATATAAGAGATCAAAAGAATATCGCCAACTAAAGAAAT
>NW_012039391.1:0-1858 GCF_000956235.1 Wasmannia auropunctata
CTTTATTGTTGTCGTTTAATTTTTATTTTTATTAATTAGTCGTATAGTCCAAAAAGTAAGTGTTTTTGTATTTGCATTATATAATCGGATCATACTAATTGTAAGTCAAAAAGCTATATAAAATTAACAAAATACAATAGAAGAATATAATAAGATATAATGTAACAAGATATAAAACACAAAGTATTTGAAATTGGTTAAAAATCAGGTTTTTGTAGGGAGATTATATGTTCGGTTTTCGATGATCCGCGGGCCTCGGAGTTGTTCTTTTCGAGGATGATCGGAGGAAAGGCGTCAATGTAGCTAAACGACCGTGGAGTATTAAAAAGAGCGTTTTATAATGGCATTTTTCTATAGTCTCGAAAATGTGAACTGTACTGCCGTTGAACAGAGATAGACGAAGCGCCTGATGATCGGCGCGAAAAGGTAAGGCTAGGGGGAGGAAAAGCAGAGCGGCCGAAAAGCCCAAGTTCATGCTATAGTTTTGAAACTATAAGTGTTTTGAAACTATAAGTGAGACTATAATTTTCGAAAGGAGTAGTAAGGAGCGCCGAATGACTAACGTGAAAAAAGGGCCACGAGAAAGAAAAGCAAAGAGAGATAGTAAAAAGCACCAAATGACCGGCGCAAAAAGGAAAGGCTTTAGAGGAGGAAAAGCGGAAGAGACGCCTAGATTTTGTGCTATAGTTTTGAAGCAGAGTTAAACTATCGTTTTTTGAAAGTGACAGTAATAAGCGCCGGATGATCAGCGCGAAAAAGAAGGGCCAGGGGAAAGAAATGCAAAGAGAGATAGTAATTTAAGGAGCACCGGAGGTGCAAAAAGGAAAGGTCTAAGGGGAGAAAAAACGAAGCGCCGGAGGTGGCGCGAAATAGAGCGAAGAAATAAAAAGAGAAGGAGCGCCAGATGACCAACGCGAAAAGAGAGACTCAAGAATAGAAGAAGTGTAGCGCCGGAGGTGGCGAGAGAGAGAGAGAGAGAGAGAGAGAGAGAGAGAGGAGGGTCAAAGTTTTAATAGTTTTTAATGATCATAAAAGCGTGCGACAAATTAAAATTCTTATAATGAAGATAATTATTAATTTTATACAGCGCTGTAATTTTGAACGGTTAATATCCAAATGTTGAGAGTAATTATTATTATATATGTAACTCTATAAATTATTAACTACACTATATTCTAGCCCAGAATTAATCACGTCAATTAATAATTCATCTTCTAATAATTCATCCTAGCTATATAATATAAACTCTCTCTGAAATATGGGTATCCAGCTGCCAGTTTCCGAAGCTATGAAAGGACAGTGAAAAAAATTCACGATCGAAAGAAATTTTCTCGCGTGAAAAGTGTCGAGCGACGCGACGCATGTGTTGCCGAATGTTCAAGTGTCATAATGTCCGACGCCGGGAAACACGCTTCGTGAGCGAAATTGAAGGAAGGATCTAGGATCTACACGAGAGGATCTCGCGCCATTCGAAAACCCGGGACTGGGGAAGCGGGCGGAAAGGAAGGAGGATGACTCCTCTCTCGTGTACTCAAACGTAGGGTCGTAGAAAGCACGGGCGGCTGCGCGTTAGCCGCTAAAACTCCTCCTGGCAGACGAGGGTTGGCGAATATTACGGGGCAACAGTGCGCGGACCGCCACCACGCGACGCGGTTGCTCCTTCGCGGTGCATATCGCTCTGAGCAAAAGCGGTACCAAGAGACACCCGCGTTACAGCGTACGCGAGCACCCTCGAGGAACCTTGCACGAGAGCCACCACGAGAGCAAGTGGTTCGTCGTGGAAAAAAAAAAAGAGCCGGACGTCGTACCACCGCATCGCCGTGCTTGCCGTCTCTCTTCGTCGAGGGATAGAGAGGGA
>NW_012039392.1:0-426 GCF_000956235.1 Wasmannia auropunctata
CAATAATTATATTTTTATATGTATGTATGTATTTATATTTTATATGTATTATTTAATGCATGCAATTAATTGTAATTACATTACTCACTCTCAGCGCTATCCAAGATCAACCAATGGAGGTGGTGAGTGTATGATCTCTTTTTTACCTTTTTTTACTATTTTTATATTTTTTGTTTTTTTGTACATTTACTTTTTGTTTTTTATGTTTATAAGTATAAAAAACAATATATATATGTAGTAAAAAAAGTAAAAAAAAGATCATACACTCACTATCTCCACGTTGGCTGATCTTGGATAGCGCTGAAAGTGAGTAATGTAATTACAATTAATTGCATTAAATAATACATATAAAATATAAATACATACATACATATAAAAATATAATTATTGTTGGCCGGAGTCTCAATTACGAAGTCTTCCGTATTT
>NW_012039393.1:0-327 GCF_000956235.1 Wasmannia auropunctata
GCTCATAAAGATTGCTTGAAACCACTTTATTTTAGAAAATCATAAAATTGCGCTTCCTTGCTCTCTCTCTCTCTCTCTCTCTTTCTCTGTCATATTAAAGGTGCCTATATATTTAGTACATCCCAATAAGTAGAAGTCCTCTATATTACATGTAAAATAAATAAAATACGGAGGACTTCGTAATTGAGACTCCGGCCAACAATAATTATATTTTTATATGTATGTATGTATTTATATTTTATATGTATTATTTAATGCATGCAATTAATTGTAATTACATTACTCACTCTCAGCGCTATCCAAGATCAACCAACATGGAGGTGGTGA
>NW_012039394.1:0-383 GCF_000956235.1 Wasmannia auropunctata
ATCCTTTCCATGGCGGCGCGGCAGCGAAAAGGGTGCGAGCAACGGGATGGGAACGCGAGGGAGACCGCGTGCGTGGGAGTGAGAACGCGTGGAAGCGTGAGCGCGCTATGGGCACGCTATGCGTGGGAGGGAGAGCGCGCTATGGTCACGCTATGCGTGCGCGTAAGCGAGAGCGAGAACGCTATACGTGCGCGTAAGCGAGAGCACTATGCGTGGGAGGGAGAGCGCGCTACGCGTGGGACCGAAAACGCGGCCCGCGAACGCGGCCCGCCACGGCGCGGGGGTGCGGCGCGAGAGCGCGGGGGTGCGGCGGGGTGCGGCGGGGGTGCGGCGGGGGTGCGGCGGGGGTGCGGGGGTGCGGCGCAACGCCCGCGTCGGTGATG
>NW_012039395.1:0-442 GCF_000956235.1 Wasmannia auropunctata
ATCTCAGAAAGCGAATGTAACGTTCCCAAACGGGAGACATTTTTTACTTTATACATTTTATTTCATACATATTTTGTAAAACTATAATATTTTTAATACTACGATCATTACTTCTTGTAATTCTCAGATATTTCATAATGTAATCATTATATGTTTTATAATACACATATACTTGTAAACATATATTTGCGCAATTAATACTACATCCTTTCCATGGCGGCGCGGCAGCGAAAAGGGTGCGAGCAACGGGGTGGGAACGCGAGGGAGATCGCGTGCGTGGGAGTGAGAACGCGTGGAAGCGTGAGCGCGCTATGGGCACGCTATGCGTGGGAGGGAGAGCGCGCTATGGGCACGCTATGCGTGCGCGTAAGCGAGAGCGAGAACGCTATACGTGCGCGTAAGCGAGAGCGCTACGCGTGGGAGGGAGAGCGCGCTACGCGTG
>NW_012039396.1:0-353 GCF_000956235.1 Wasmannia auropunctata
TCATATCCTATCTAAAAAAAGGCATGTAAGTCGATAACTTCCATTTCTCGTCTTACTTTCTTCTTTCAGGTATCAGTTTTTGTTACATACATAATTATCAGATGCTGTGTCTAATTATCACAGCAAATAATTAGACATAGCATCTGACAATTACATATGTAACACATGAACAAATAATTTCGAGAAATGCGAGTTAAGGTGCAAATTTATGAGACGCTCGTTTTAGCGTTAGGGCCGTGGCACATAGAAAAACTTAAGCAGTAAGATGTAAGCAGTAAAGAAATCATCATGTTGGATTTTTGGTAATCACGTGACTTCACTTTGACGCTGTCTCTTATACAATCTCTGAGCGG
>NW_012039397.1:0-351 GCF_000956235.1 Wasmannia auropunctata
TCGGTACTTGAGAAAACGATCCTACTGATCTTTCATGGAATTACACGGATAGAAAGGGAGACCCGACGAATCTCAAAATTTTTTACGAACTTTGACAAGTTCCATGGCGCGAATAAAAAATCGCATGCAAATGCAGTTTACAGCTTTCGAAAGAGTGAATCTTTACCTTTAATTTGCTTTTCTTTTTAGCGTTGTACGATTTTTTTTCACCAAGTTATTCAACATTAAAGCAAAAATGGTCCTTTTTGCTTCAATGTTGAATAACTCGGTGAAAAAAAATCGTACAACGCTCAACAAAAAAGCAAATTAAAGGTAAAGATTCACTCTTTCGAAAGCAGTAAACTGCATTTT
>NW_012039398.1:0-438 GCF_000956235.1 Wasmannia auropunctata
TGTGGGACATTTCACATGGATCAAGAATTTGTCCCGCCTCGTTAGCTCGCAACTGAGCAAAAAGAAGAATAAGAAATACATTTGTGATAGGTATGTATAATAAAAATTAAAAAATTTTTTGAAATAAACAATTCAACAATGTAAATAAATTGATTTTTCAGATGTCTGCACTATTTTAGTTCGAGCGAAAAGTTGGAAGTCCACACCATAGACTGCGGGGAGATGAACGAATGCGCGATCAGGTTACCGAGCGAAGACGACAAGTGGCTGAGTTTTAACAATTACAGGAAGGAACGTGTCCCGTTTGTCGTGTATGCCGACCTGGAATGTATCCTGACAAAAATGGAAAGAGATCCGGAAACACTGAGCTACAAATATCAGCATCATCAAGTATTTAGCATAGGTTATTACGTACACTGCTCGTATAATGACGCGTTA
>NW_012039399.1:0-524 GCF_000956235.1 Wasmannia auropunctata
TCAGTTTAATCAACAAAGAGTTAGAGTATATACCGAAAGTCGTTTTGTCTGACGAGAGTTTCCAAACTATATAAGTTAAATTGGTCGGGACAGATTTATACCGACGCATACTAAAACGCGTGGATTCGGGGAGGTTCAACTAGTATCATCGGTGTCCTGAAAACATTACAATACTAATCGTTGGCTAGCATATTTGTACGGTCCTGCACCGTTTTGTAAAGTAATTAGCGGCCGAATGCCATCGAGAGGCCGCGGTTTGATAAATCGGCGCGATAAATCGACGCTTCCCTTCGAACTTGCATATCCCCGGATATCAGTTTGCGGCCCGGGAACGGCGTTTAGACAACGATTGGCTAGAGGTGATCGGGGCATTAATCCACTGAACGCAGCGTGCAGCGAGCACGACATCGCATATTCGCGGAGCAACGAACTCGCTGAACGACACGTGGCTGACAACATACTTGCCGCAAAAGCGCGAAAACGCATAACCGCGAAAGATTCGACTCTCGGAGAGAGAGCCGCAG
>NW_012039400.1:0-721 GCF_000956235.1 Wasmannia auropunctata
TTACGCTAAGTATATAAAAAAGTACCATATGTTACTGTTGGATTTTTGGCTGGGGTTGGGTATGCGAAATATACTGGAACTCGATGTTTTGCTTTAGACACAAAGGTAATATATATAATTTGTTGATACAACAATTACAGAGAAATTGCAGTTCTCATTTGTTTAACGCCAGACGATTCACCGAATCGTTTCTACTCTTTTCGTTCGACAGCGCTTTCGCGGACGACTACTCGGCACAGGTGCTCCGGCAAGAATGGAGCATGTGTGGTTGCTCCGGACGTTACAGCGTTACATGCGTTACGTCACTTCCGGCACGAGTCGCGCCAGTGACTCAAGCTCGCGAGCGCTCCTCCGACTACCACGCGCTTCATTTGAAGTTAGATTATTTTATTTCTTACAGTTACATCTTTCCTAAACCAAAAATTATTCTGACAAATAAAAGTTGTCCAAAAACAAATATGAGATCATACAAGTTACCAAGTATTTAATTAGATATATAGAGACAAAAATATTTTTTTAATAAACCGTTTAAACCATCTAAAAGTATATGCAGCAAAAATTTAATGCCATTGTCTTTCCAAATAATTTTAAGGCGATCCTAAAGTCGTCTGTTTTATCGATCGAACGCGATTATTTTCCATAACAAAATAAACATAATTAAAGGCAACAGATTAAAAAATCCTTCTCCACGATTAAAGTATAGGCATCATTGTAGTTCCGG
>NW_012039401.1:0-430 GCF_000956235.1 Wasmannia auropunctata
GACGACAAGCATAGCTTGGCAGCGTGCCGGTTTGACAAGTTACGCTTGTCCTCACAAAATTCAATTTCAAACAGTAAAATTGAAAAAATACTGTTCAAATTACGCAAAATGTGCTTCGAGAACACAAAGAATGTGTATAGGTTGTAATATCTATCAATGCTCTATCTGTTTTTATGCTTTTTATAAGTGATAAATAGAATTATTTTATTTGAAAAAAATTATAAAATTGATAAAAACAACCAAAAAATATAAAACTGAAAGTAAATATGTATAAAAATTTAAATTGATTAAAAATTAACAAAAAAAGTTTAACGAAAATAAAGTACTGTGACATTGATATAAAACAATAAAAAATATAACGGTTTATATACCATCTCCTGGCGTTTTTTAGCACGTTATGATCGGCCATTTTGCGTCCGCCATATTGTTG
>NW_012039402.1:0-347 GCF_000956235.1 Wasmannia auropunctata
AAATAATTTATTTATCACTTATGAAAAGCATAAAAACAGGTGGAGCATTGATAGATATTACAATCTATACACATTCTTTGTGTTCTCGAAGCACATTTTGCGTAATTTGAACAGTATTTTTTCAATTTTACTGTTTGAAATTGAATTTTGTGATGACAAGCATAGCTTGGCAGCGTGCCGGTTTGACAAGTTACGCTTGTCCTCACAAAATTCAATTTCAAACAGTAAAATTGAAAAAATACTGTTCAAATTACGCAAAATGTGCTTCGAGAACACAAAAAATGTGTATAAGTTGTAATATGTATCAATGCTCTATCTGTTTCTATGCTTTTTATAAGTGATAAATA
>NW_012039403.1:0-500 GCF_000956235.1 Wasmannia auropunctata
TCTATTTGTAGGCAAATCGGGTTTATCGGCAGCAGATTGTGCTAATTGAAAGCTCTCGCTCATCCGTTTCTTAGAACGCAGGAAGTCTTAAAATCTAATATTTAATTAAATTATTGCCCCTGATATCGCTCGTCGCTTCCGGTGGCTAACTTTGACATTTTCCACGAAAGAAAAGAATCGTGGAGTCCTCAGGACGTAACACAATCTATACACATTCTTTGTGTTCTCGAAGCACATTTTGCGTAATTTGAACAGTATTTTTTCAATTTTATCAATTTTATAATTTTTTTTTAAATAAAATAATTTTATTTATCACTTATGAAAAGCATAAAAACAGGTGGAGCATTGATAGATATTACAATCTATACACATTTTTTGTGTTCTCGAAGCACATTTTGCGTAATTTGAACAGTATTTTTTCAATGTTACTGTTTGAAATTGAATTTTGTGATGACAAGCATAGCTTGGCAGCGTGCCGGTTTAACAAGTTACGCTTGTCC
>NW_012039404.1:0-545 GCF_000956235.1 Wasmannia auropunctata
TTGATGGTTTGCAACCAATTCTAACACGTCCGTGCAGATGGTTTGTTTCGATACTTGCTAGCCGCGCAAAGGGAACGATTGATGGCTTGGCCAACGCTCACGTTCCTATATTGCAGCCCGCTCGTTACGAAACGCACCACAATCACAAAGGATAGTTAGCAAATAGAGTCACGAAATGCCTTACTCGTACGGAAACTCGACAGGGACCGCACCCGCATACACGTAGCACCGTGCACCTGTATGGAGTAATCCGTAGGCAGACAAGTCTGACGTTAAGCAAACAAAGGACAGGTAGCAATTAGAGTCACGAAATGCTTTACTCTGACGGAAACTCGACAGGGACCGCACCCGCATACACGTAGCACCGTGCACCTGTATGGAGTATTCCGTAGGCAGACAATTCTGACGTTAAGCAAGCTGTCTCGATAGGTATAAGCGCTCGCTTAAACAACGTAGACATAGAGGAAAGACAATCGTGAGTGTCACTCGCGATTTCGAAACAAGGGTGAAGTGTCACTGTCACGGATCACTGTCTTTGAACAATG
>NW_012039405.1:0-587 GCF_000956235.1 Wasmannia auropunctata
TATATCAGTCAACGTGATAAACGTCGCACGTGACGCGTAATATCCAATGAGCGTAGTTTTTCGAATAAATTGCGTTCACGCGGCTAATCATGAGATTGACCGATGAGTCTCATGATTGGCCATTTGCGATGTCCAATCAGGACTGGTAAAACTGGTCACACTTATCTGATTTTTATAGAACTATACAACGAACTAAAGACAAAAACCAATTATAATGAAGATTTGGTGTCCCTAGAAGGGGTCCCTTCTAGGGACATTATGAACATCTAGTGAGACTAGTGAGAGCTCGTTGGGCGGCTTTATTATCAGTTTTTTGAACGCACCGTGTTGATCGATGTATTGATTCATCTATATATTACGATTTCCGCAATCGTTATTGTCGCTGTCTTTTCTGGTGTATCCCATACAGCACAGAACGATTGCAGCAAAATTGTAGCAATCTTTCCTTACAAGATTGTAATGTTGCAAAAACGTTGCAAAATGTTGCTGCAACGTTGTTACAACATTGCAGCAACGGTAAAATGTCCGCCTTTAGAAATATTGCAATACAATGTTGCAGCAACATTAAAATATAATGTAAAACCTTA
>NW_012039406.1:0-425 GCF_000956235.1 Wasmannia auropunctata
CATTAATTTAAAATCGACTCATAGTGTTTTAAAGTAGAGATTTCAAGCTTTTATTTGAAAAAAAGTTCATCATTTTACGATGATTTTTCGCGGAGTTACCGTTAACCAAAGTTGACCAATTTTTGCTCAAAATTTTTCTATGCCATAATTTTTTTGAGCAGTGTATATATGTGTGTAGGTATGCGTATATGTTATTACACTCGCAAGACAAAATGGTATAAATGGCTAAAGTACGAACGTTGGTTGACGCGACTGAGACAAAAACAGAGACAAGAACAGAGACAGAGACAGAGACAGAGTATGATAGTCGCTTCACAAAAATCAGAGTACACGAATTGAAAGTAACTTAGCCAACAAGACACTTGCGTAAATTATCGGAATTCAAAGACATATATATGTATATAGCGATATAGTGTTACAATAAA
>NW_012039407.1:0-358 GCF_000956235.1 Wasmannia auropunctata
ACTTCAAAATGTTGTAACTTTGTGAAAAAAATCGTAGCGACTTGTTTTTTTTTTCAAATTAAAGAGAAAGATTCCAACTTTATGACGCTGGAAACCGCATCCCCGGGAAAAATTTTAGCAAGTCCGTGCACTCGTTCAAACTTTGCAATTTTCAGTGTGGGAAACATGCTCTCAAATTTAAAAGTTTACAGCAACAGGGGTACATTAAATTTAAAATCGACTCACAGTGTTTTAAAGTAGAGATTTCAAGCTTTTATTTGAAAAAAAGTTCATCATTTTACGATGATTTTTCGCGGAGTTACCGTTAACCAAAGTTGACCAATTTTTGCTCAAAATTTTTCTATGCCATAATTTTTTT
>NW_012039408.1:0-528 GCF_000956235.1 Wasmannia auropunctata
CCAGTGTGCAGGAACCCTAAGGCACGCGCAGTGCCGTGGCCTAAACATATATTTTGTTACCCTAAGTTGGCAGCGCTGTGGCGCTGCATGTTCGGCGTTCACGAACTCTTATTGGTCGTTCGTATAGTAATATCCCTGCGCATGCGCGCTGCATCAGGCGATGCCGTGCGGCCCCGCGATTGGTCGCTTGACTTGTTTAAAATATGTCGTACCAGTCTTCGCGGGTAACCTAATCGGTTACGACTTACCAGTTCATCTCATGCTCCCGCCATGAGCACAAGTCTTGTATCCAGTGCGGAATAAAGTGTTTTCAAAAGTAACTACGCGTCCTTCAACGAGCACGACGGCGACCCTTCCCCAAAATAGTTCCTGATTCTTTCCCCAGGACATTCCCTGGTTCCTTTCCCCAGGTTAGAGTCCTAGATTATCAGAGAAGCGCGACCGGTGTTACGAGTCCTGATTGGACTCGCAAATGGCCAATCATAAGATTGATTTATCGCTATTATAAATGGCTGCCGAATAAATCAA
>NW_012039409.1:0-364 GCF_000956235.1 Wasmannia auropunctata
TCTTTGGATGCTTTTTGATTGATTTAGGCACGCGTCGTATTTTGCTGTGCGATAAGAGTTGTCACATCTTATTAAATAGTATTAGTTAAAATACCATAAACAATTTGCGCATGCGCATGCAATGTTACCGCGTGCTATGTGAATATGTATGAATGCCGGAAAAAATATACTTGCCGCGCGGCAAGCGTTGCCGCGCGGCAAGCATTTCCGCGTCCAGTGTGCAGGAACCCTAAGGCACGCGCAGTGCCGTGGCCTAAACATATATTTTGTTACCCTAAGTTGGCAGCGCTGTGGCGCTGCATGTTCAGCGTTCACGAACTCTTATTGGTCGTTCGTATAGTAATATCCCTGCGCATGCGCGCTG
>NW_012039410.1:0-454 GCF_000956235.1 Wasmannia auropunctata
CCATTTTCGCTATAAACAATTCCCCGCTCGCCGCGTGTCATGGCTCTCGCGCTAAGCAACCGCGCTCGATGGACGATCGCGCGCTAGTATTGGCGGTGGGCCGGACTCGCCGAACGGATACTCGCTCATTCGGCGATATTCAAAAATTAATATCTCGTTGAATATTGCGAATTTTGCAAAATGGTAGAGGACTTTTCGATTCAGTTTAGTCTATTCTATTTATCCATAAGCGGTGATACACCTATTAAGAGACACCCTGTATATATATGTATATATTATTAGCATAAATATATATCTATACTATAATAATAATAATAAAATAACTAACATAATGTAATAATATAATAATATAATTTTTTACTTACTTTAAAAAGGTTATAACATTCGAAACTCCAAACAAAAGTTCATATAAGGAAAAACCAACGTTTGGAAATAAAATGGCTCTTGCACAGAA
>NW_012039411.1:0-413 GCF_000956235.1 Wasmannia auropunctata
CATGAGACGTGGCTGCAACCGCGACACGGTCATGATTTCGAGGAAATAGAGGCAGTGCGAGAAGAAGAGAGACGCAGAAGATTGGAGGAGGAAGACCGAATTGAAGAAGCGTCTTTGGACGGGGAGGGACAGCGGGAAGAGGAAGAGCGGGCTGAAGAGAGAGAAGAATTGACCGGACAGGTGGAAGAGAGCGAAGAAGAGGAAGAAGAAGAAGAAGAAGAAGAAGAAACATCCGAGGAGGAACAAGAGAGCCATCCTAGTGAGGAGGACGATGTAGTGTCCGAGGATGGGGAAGAACAGGGGGAAGAGGAAGAGCGGAACGAAGAAGAAGAATCGACAATGGAGGGAGTGGAAGACGAGGAAACGCAGGATGCGATAGAGGGAGAAGGAGAGCAGAGGGAAGTCGATTTCCC
>NW_012039412.1:0-304 GCF_000956235.1 Wasmannia auropunctata
TTTTTTTTAAAAAAAAGCTAGAGAATCATTATAGTTTAAATAAAATTTAATAAATAACAAAACGATATTAATTTTTAGTTCGAGAAGACGAGATGCAAAATCATGAGACGTGGCTGCAACCGCGACACGGTCATGATTTCGAGGAAATAGAGGCAGTGCGAGAAGAAGAGAGACGCAGAAGATTGGAGGAGGAAGACCGAATTGAAGAAGCGTCTTTGGACGGGGAGGGACAGCGGGAAGAGGAAGAGCGGGCTGAAGAGAGAGAAGAATTGACCGGACAGGTGGAAGAGAGCGAAGAAGAGGA
>NW_012039413.1:0-377 GCF_000956235.1 Wasmannia auropunctata
TCTGCGACTTCGTTCTGCACGGCCGCTATTTGCTCGAGCAGCAAACGGTGTAGGGCGTTTGCGTCGGTAGCAGGAATCACCTCGGAGATTTTTGCGGTCGGGGCTTTGGTTGCCTCCATAATGGTGCCCGCAATCTCTGCCAGCTGGTCGAGAGTGTCGTTGGTTCTCGACACGAGATGTGGCTGTATGTGCGAGGGAAGTCTGCTGAGCCAGATGGTACGTAACACGCCATCGCCTACCACGGTGCCGGCGAGGTTCCGGAGATGCCTCAGGAATTGCGAGAGCTTCCGGTCGCCGATTTCCTCGTGCTCGAGGAGTTGCCTTGTCTTGTGCTCCTGCGACAGGCTGAGCCTCTTAATCAGCTCTGCTTTCAACGT
>NW_012039414.1:0-322 GCF_000956235.1 Wasmannia auropunctata
TTAATTCCTTTAATTTCAGTTCTGCGACTTCGTTCTGCACGGCCGCTATCTGCTCGAGCAGCAAACGGTGTAGGGCGTTTGCGTCGGTAGCAGGAATCACCTCGGAGATTTTTGCGGTCGGGGCTTTGGTTGCCTCCATAATGGTGTCCGCAATCTCTGCCAGCTGGTCGAGAGTGTCATTGGTTCTCGACACGAGATGTGGCTGTATGTGCGAGGGAAGTCTGCTGAGCCAGATGGTACGTAACACGCCATCGCCTACCACGGTGCCGGCGAGGTTCCGGAGATGCCTCAGAAATTGCGAGGGCTTCCGGTCGCCGATTTC
>NW_012039415.1:0-410 GCF_000956235.1 Wasmannia auropunctata
GTCTCTTCAGTTAAAATTGTGTCTCCTGTACGTTTCACCTGCTCATTCAGCACGAGCATCTCACGTTATCGCTGTCGTCTCCGTACGTGCAGCCTCACAGTGATTTCTTCTCCACGAAAATCGAGTAATCGACCGTCTTGATTTACAACGTGGATAGTCAGATCCGATATGCTCCGCGCGATGATCGGAAGGTAAATGATCTGTGCAGGCGTTTCCGATATCTTATATTCTGGCGGCACGCTCGGCGAAAACTCGTGTATCGTATGTACACACTTGTCGTTACTATACGCACCCGCGGTCATGTTACACTCTATGCGAATGATGTTTACATTCATGATATTTATCGGTACGTTCGATTCATGCCATTGACGTGGTTCCAGCGTGCGATTTGATGAAAATCCCAACAGCGA
>NW_012039416.1:0-399 GCF_000956235.1 Wasmannia auropunctata
TCATCGCTGTGTCCAAACGCAGTATTAGCATATGGATTGTACGTGTGAGTATCAATCTTGACGATGCTGTCGTCAAAGACTGGTTCCCCTCCAATGTTTAGGGTATTAGCCATCTCAGATACTACGCACGGTAAAACTCAAAGNTTTTAAAAATTCAATGTTGGAAGCAGTGAGTTCTTTTTGATAGGTCGAATGTTTTTTACTGTTGTCTCTTCAGTTAAAATTGTGTCTCCTGTACGTTTCACCTGCTCATTCAGCACGAGCATCTCACGTTATCGCTGTCGTCTCCGTACGTGCAGCCTCACAGTGATTTCTTCTCCACGAAAATCGAGCAATCGACCGTCTTGATTTACAACGTGGATAGTCAGATCCGATATGCTCCGCGCGATGATCGGAAGA
>NW_012039417.1:0-616 GCF_000956235.1 Wasmannia auropunctata
CTCTCTCTCTCTCTCTCTCTCTCTCTCTCTCTCTCTCTCTCTCTCTTCTCTTTGCATCAATAGTCACCCCATGCACAGAGTTTCTCAACCTGATTTTCTCCTGCGAGATACGTCGGAATATAAGCGCACGATCGGAATTACGTGAATTTGTACGTATCTGATAGATAGAAGCAACATAACTCGCTTTTCTAACGATTCTCAAAAATGCTACGTGAGAATAAATGAGAATAAGTGATATACATGTGTATCACGTATTAATGTTAATTACACGGTATAGTTTTCGGAAAGTCTTCGTAAAGTATCACGTAATTTTAATAAGCAAGACGAATATAAACGCAATGGAAGACTGACATGCGATCTCCGTCCATCGCGTTAGAATCAAAGACGAAATGTGAGAGGACAAAACTATATAGAAATCAAGATTAGAGAGGGAGAGACAAAGGAGAACAGCTTTTGCAGGATGAGTCTGATTTATCGCTTTATATGCGATCTAAATAGACGGTACGCGAATATTAAAGACATTATTAAAGGTAAGGCGCGACAAATCGATTCGGTACTCGGCGAGAGACGAAATTCTTAGAAAGCTGTGCTGCAAAGGCGAACGGAAGATTTGATA
>NW_012039418.1:0-407 GCF_000956235.1 Wasmannia auropunctata
TTGCTGGCGATTAACTTGAGGAAGAAGCTTGATAGACTCTTGAGTCATTTGAAAAATTTCGGTTTCCTCTTCTTAAAGAGAAGCAATCACTTCTTCCAAATCTGGATCAACTTCTTGTCGAGCTTCTTGGATGAGTCTTGATAGCGCATCGGCTTGTCCAAAATTCTCCGTTTTGACGTACTCGATTTCAAAATCGTATCCAATTAAACGTAGAGCCCATCGTTTAAGACGGTTCGCCGTGCGAGTATCCAGGCCTTTTGTATTTGTAGTTCTAAAAAAAGCTAGAAAAGGACGATGATCTGTCTGCAAAACAAAATGACGACCAAAAATAAACTTTTGAAAGCGTTCTATAGCAGTAACCAAAGCTAGCGCTTTCTTTTCAATCTGGCTATAATTCTGCTGAGCTT
>NW_012039419.1:0-380 GCF_000956235.1 Wasmannia auropunctata
TTGATATTATATAAAGTAATAGTTTAATATTATAATATCAGATTGATATTATGTTATACATTTAACGTTATATAAAATAATAGTTTAATTTTATAATATTGGTTTGATATTACGTTACATATTTAATATTATATAAAATAACAGTTTAATATTATAATAATAATTTGATATTATATAATCTTCATTAAGGCGATGCTGGAAGGTCGGAAAAATTTGCACGAGGTCGATATAGCAGATTTGTAATACCAAGCGCGCCACGAGCGCCACGCGCGCGTAAAGCGTTTATGTATCCAAACGCTAAATCATGTGGTAATGCAGAAGATCGATATCGATTTTATCGACATATCTTATCTTTCCTGCATTACCACAGTTCTGACCGT
>NW_012039420.1:0-344 GCF_000956235.1 Wasmannia auropunctata
TGCAGTTTACAGCTTTCGAAAGAGTGAATCGTTACCTTCAATTTGCTTTTTTTTTTAGCGTTGTACGATTTTTTTCACCGAGTTATTCAACATTAAAGGAAAAAAAGATTCCTTTTTGCTTCAATGTTGAATAACTCGGTGAAAAAAAATCGTACAACGCTCAACAAAAAAGCAAATTGAAGGTAAAGATTCACTCTTTCAAAAGCAGTAAACTGCATTTGCAATTTTTTATTCGCGCCATGAAACTTGTCGAAGTTCGTAAAAAATTTTGAGATTCGTCGGGTCTCCTTTTCTATCCGTGTAATTCCATGAAAGATCAGTAGGATCGTTTTCTTAAGTATCAA
>NW_012039421.1:0-442 GCF_000956235.1 Wasmannia auropunctata
TTTCATTTTATTTTTATTTTTTATTGATTTTTTATTGATTCGATTCATATTTTATATAATATTTGTTTATTTATTTGACTTTATTTATTTTACTTATATCATTACTTATTTTTTTATTTAATTCATATCAAGTTCTACTTCATTTTATTTTTCATTTGATTCACATTTTATATAATATTTGTTTATTTATTTGATTTTATTTATTTTACTTATATTATTCCTTTTTTTTATTTAATTCATGTCATGTTTTATTTTATTTTATGTTTTATTTGATTTGATTCATATTTTATATAATTTATATACATTTTATTTATTTTTATTGAAAAAATGAATCGTATAACATCACTAAGATCGACGGCGACGACGTAGACATTCACTTCCTTATTATATTTTAACATTTATCTCTTATTTATTTTTTACATTTTATTTTTGTTTCATTACT
>NW_012039422.1:0-434 GCF_000956235.1 Wasmannia auropunctata
TTTAAATTTAATACAACAGATTTTTTCGAGGTATAATATTTACAAAATGATTTTAGTGATTGTATTATACATTGAAGATAATACCAATTTGGTTTTTAGATCAATTATAATAAAATACAGCGTTTACAAAACCATTTTATCCTTATTGTTTAAATATCAAGATAAACAAAAGTACTTTAGAAAAATTACTTTTTAGTCATGATTAGTGTTACATTCTTAACAACCTATTATTCACACAATATAATTTACTTATATTATTTCTTTTTTTTTTAAATTAATATCATATTCTATTTCATTTTATTTTTTATTTTTTTATTGATTTTTTATTGATTCGATTCATATTTTATATAATATTTGTTTATTTATTTGACTTTATTTATTTTACTTATATTATTACTTATTTTTTTATTTAATTCATATCAAGTTCTACTTCA
>NW_012039423.1:0-443 GCF_000956235.1 Wasmannia auropunctata
TTTTATAAAAGCCCTGCTTATTTATATTTGGATTCTTTTACATCTCATAATAGGTTAAGGACAGACATTAAAGTTTTTGTTCGAAAGACAGATTTCAGGTCTATAATATATACTTATAACAGCAAAATGGCAGATTTCAGATCATTAATTTTCTATTGCATAATATAAACGTTTGAATTAATATTGCATTGTGAGAACTTAATATTTATTCGAACGTTTGCGTAATACGTTGTGCGCAACATAATATTAATTAAAATTTGATTCCATATAAAAGAAAAGTAAGTGATCTGAAATCTACCGTTTCATTGCTTATATGAGAAATATACAGAAATGACAGTTTGTACTTTTTTACCAAAAAAAACTTTAATGTGCATAACTTTTCACTCATCTATTTTGATTTTAGTAGATATCACATAACATATATAATTAATAAAATAATAAAT
>NW_012039424.1:0-457 GCF_000956235.1 Wasmannia auropunctata
CTATTTTGATTTTAGTAGAAATCAATAACATAACTAAATGAAATAATAAATCACAAAGGCTGAGAAGTACAGACCTGAACGAAATGAATTTTAATTACGAAAATCTAACCTAAATATGTTTTAATTAATATTAAGTTGCATGCTACGTGTCGAATATTATTCCTATTAGCTTTGTTACGATACGTTATTTAATTTATGAAAGCCCTGCTTATTTATATTTGGATTCTTTTACATCTCATAATAGGTTAAAGACAGACATTAAAGTTTCTGTTCAAAAGGCAGATTTCAGGTCTATAATATATACTTATAACAGCAAAATGGCAGATTTCAGATCATTAATTTTCTATTGCATAATATAAACGTTTGAATTAATATTGCATTGTGAGAACTCAATATTTATTCGAACGTTCGCGTGATACGTTGTGCGCAACATAATATTAATTAAAATTTGATTCCA
>NW_012039425.1:0-601 GCF_000956235.1 Wasmannia auropunctata
TTAAGATACATTATTGTAATTTCCAAAGTTCTACTTATTTATAATTGGATCTTTTTTACATTGCAGTTGAATAAAAAGCCAGGTATATTAAAGTTTCTGTTAAAAAGGTAGCTTTCAGGTGCATATATAACAGCTAAATGGCAGATTTCTTCTGTATTGCATAATTGAACATTTAAATAAACATACTATTATATGAACTCAACATTTATTCGAACATTCGCGTAATACGTTGTGCGCAACATAATATTAATTAAAATTTGATTCCATATAAAAGAAAAGTAAGTGATCTAAAATCTACCGTTACATTGCTTATATATACAGAAATGACAGTTTGTACTTTTTTACCAAAAAAAACTTTAATGTGCATAACTTTTCACTCATCTATTTTGATTTTAGTAGAAATCACATAACATAACTAAATAAAATAATAAATCACAAAGGCTGAAAAGTACAGAGCTGAACGAAATGAATTTTAATTACGAAAATCTAACCTAAATATGTTTTAATTAATATTAAGTTGCATGCTACGTGTCGAATATTATTCCTATTAGCTTTGTTACGATACGTTATTTAATTTATAAAAGCCCTGCTTATTTATATT
>NW_012039426.1:0-406 GCF_000956235.1 Wasmannia auropunctata
TAAACCGCTCTTCGATGGTTCGTTCGTTTATATCAAACAAAAACTGTAGTATTAGTGGTGGGGGAAGGAGGATGCGCTCAGATAATCTTGCGAACAACGTTGGTCAACGGGTTGTACTGAATTACGCGATCGTGTGTGATAAGGCAATACGCGGTAGTGCTCAACGGCACGTTCTCCTTGGTCTCGAATTCCAGTCTCACGTCCACAGTCGCGCTCTTGACCGATTTGTTCTGACGAGAGCAATCGATGATCACGAACGGGCCGTTGCGTAAAAATGTTGTGGTGGTGAACTCGGTTCGAGATACTCGTATCCGTAGTACCCCTTACAAAAACGCGCGTACGTGTCGTAGAGAACGGCCCACTTGTTCCTAACGAAATCCAGATTCATGTCGTCGTACGGATAGCA
>NW_012039427.1:0-352 GCF_000956235.1 Wasmannia auropunctata
GGGTCCCTTGACGTACACGTTGTCTTCCTCTTCATTCTCTCTCGCTGCACCAAATACAGCCGTCGCGATCAAACGTTTTACCTTACTGTACGGGATCGCACCGTCTTCCAATTTCAATCCATGGTGATAGACAATCAACCAGGAAGCGCAAGACCTGTCAGATCTTGTCAAAAATATCCATGGTAGGGGGCTCTCGAAAATGTAATGCGAGAGAACCGTGCCCCTTCTCAGCACCGCCACTTCTTTCGCGACGAATCTCTTTCCAACGAGGAAACCTTGCAGGTCCACGAACGTTGGCACGACATGATCGTCGCCGAGAGGAAGTAAACCGCTCTTCGATGGTTCAATCGTT
>NW_012039428.1:0-599 GCF_000956235.1 Wasmannia auropunctata
GTAAAAAGTTACAACGCGCCTCGGTTTAGTCAAATAGTCATAATAAAACTTTTAGAAATTGAATTAATGACTTTTAATTACTGTGAAACTATTCTTGAATCTTCTTCTTATTTGTGTATATAAATTTAAAATCTATAGCAAATATAGAATTTTTTTATCTTACGAAAACGAAAAAATATTACTTTCAACGCCGGCTTTCCCTACGTAGGGGTTTTTCAAAATATTGATTTTTTTCAAAATGGCAGCTAGTTTTACGAAAAAGTTGTATTTTTGCCAGTACCAAGTCTTTCGTAAAATAGCTACCTTTTGAGAAAAATCAATATTTTAACCTTCAAATAATATACTTCTTTCGAACACCCAATAATGGAATAATGGTGTGAATTTAGATTTGACATCTTAAATTGTACATCTTTCCTGAAGATAAAAACAGAAATGTTTTGAAAACCCCCCTTTTTTGGGGTAAAATTTTCTCACAAATCCAGCGGTATTACTCAATTTAATAATTATTTAACAATTGAAAATTAATTATAAATGAGTTGCCGTTTTGAAAAACCGTCACTTTTTCGAAGAAAAGCTACCATTTTTTTGTTATTTCATGA
>NW_012039429.1:0-1301 GCF_000956235.1 Wasmannia auropunctata
TGTGCGTGTTTCAAATTTTCCTATAATACGATTTCAATCTTTAGTTTTAAAATATGTCGGAAAGCTAAGTAACAGTATAATGGTATATTAGCGGTTATATAGATAAAACATTTCTTGTTCTTCTGCCAATACAGAGAATTATGAGAATTATGAGAATTATATAAGACATTTTTCTGTGTATGGTGGCTTTACTGTACATGCATATACATGCGCGCATACACACGTGCATACACGCGCGCGCATTTAATATACAAGGAGCCTTCGCAATCGCGCGCGATGTACCAAGCCTGAGCGCATGAATTTCAGATGCTAACTGGCTAAACTTTAATTTTTATAATTTGAAAGATATTATAGCCTCGACATTTTTGCATAAGAATTCTTATTTTAAAATGCTTCCAAGAATTTATCAGCGAAAGGACATACTTTTCTGGGACATTCTGTATATAAAATGTTTTAGAAAAAAAATTATTTTCTTGTATTTTATAGTTTTTTATAGGTAATGTATTTTTTATTTAAAGAATCATTAAATGTTTATTATAAATCTTTTGTTATTATCAATCTATCTTTCTTATAAATAAACTATTTTAATATCGTTTTAAAAAAAACAATTTTTATATATTATTATATTTGATTAAATAATTTGTAAACTATTACATAAGCTCCGTTATTTCTAGTCTATTCTAAACAGAAAACATTGATTAAAAGTAATTTATTTAAATGAAATCTATTACCGTAGGAACTAAAAAAATAATTATATAAAGAATCGTATTTAATATTTAATTTGAGAAAGCTCATGCCACAAGATTTTATAGCATTTGTCAGTGGCCAATTTTATCAGTTGTCAGTTGTTTGTACTTTCAAGAATGATACAAATTATACACATTGACATGAGACGTCAATTTAGACAATTTTAAAAATTTATTGAAAACGTTTAATATCTACAAAAATTGTTTTATAGCTCTATACAAAAGGCGTTAACAAGCAATATTGTAAAAAATGAATCAAGTCTTTTCAAATATATATACATGATTTTACTGACAAAAGCGTAAGACAAAAGCATAATTTCGCTGAGAACAACATAATTTAAGAAAATTTAAAATATTGTACATAATTAAAAAATACATCAAAATTTATTTGTCATTATTACATTATGTTATCCGATAGATTACATGAAAATATATTTATTTATTTTATATATATATATATATATATATATATATACTATATTATATAATTGAAAATAGGAGCAAACAAAATTTTAGTGCTTTCCAAAATCAATTCTTGCTTTTTTAATTAATCGG
>NW_012039430.1:0-1164 GCF_000956235.1 Wasmannia auropunctata
TATTATCTATGAAAATGATTTCATTTATTTCGGATCGTTGCATGAAAATTGGTGTATTAAATGTTAAATAATAAAATCAATTAAAGATATATTAATTTCCTACTAGAAAAAAATGAGCATGTAAATTGTTTATATTTTTAATATTATCTAAACGGTTTATTTACTTGATTTGAATTTTTCAACTTTTGAAGAAACCATAACTGCACTGAGGTTGTCGGGACAACACTAATAACTTTGTATTCGTCGTATCTAATCATGTCGGCAGCTAGGCCCGTGATCGCAGTACACAACACTATTATTTTCCACATGATCACTATAATGGAAACAGACTCTTCTTATAATTTGAATTAAAATATCCTTTTCTTATAACGCCGAGTCATTTTTGTGAGATAACTAATATAATCATTAATAATAATTGTTAATATCTGTTAAAAATTCAAACAATTTCTTTATTAAGATTTTATTTATTTGAAATTTTTAATTGTACTAAACGTTATATAAAAGCCATTATAAATATTATATAAAATCATATTAAGAGTAGCACATTATTTGAGAAAACAATCGCTCTGCTATAAAGTAAAGAAATCGTTTAGTGAATACGCATTATCATTTGACTAATATACATTTTTTGAAAGAATTATATTATCATTTAAATATTAGTTATGTAAATATACAGAAAATTTTGCGCTATAAAAATATTTTTGATAATATGAAGCAGTATATTTTAATAAATATGTCTTTGGACGACTATTAAAATTATTTATTAAAAATGGATAAAGGCGCTTATAATATTAATGAAGAATATAATTGTAATAAAATAGTACTAATAATATATTTAATTTTCGAAACATTTAAGCTTGAGAAAATTTATTATAGGAAAATAATCGTGATCAAACCTGCTTAATCCAAGTATTGCCCAAGTCAAGCTAGAAATGATTGATGCCTGAAAGTACAAATCTAACCGAATAAAAATCAGAATAAGCAAGGTAGACAGGGCACTGTTATCTTCTCCTTGGAAGTCGACGATATTCTCCGGCGGTTTGATCCCAACTGATTGTAGAAGAGCAGAATATGAAAGCTGATCGGAATGTCCGACACGCAAATAACATTCCAAAACGAAAATATTTACATACGTGTGCATGTTTCAAATTTTCCTATAATACG
>NW_012039431.1:0-361 GCF_000956235.1 Wasmannia auropunctata
GGTTGCGGGCTCTGTTGCGGTTAAGATTACGGTTGAGTGTTGGAAATCAACCAATCAGAGCGAACCAGTTCGTCGGTTGGGTTACAGGTTATGATTTAGACACGAGTCTATTTTTCAACCTTGCGGTTACAACCGTATCCAATATATTATTTATATTCTCGGCAGGTTATGTATTACGTAGTGTACATACGTAGCTATGATTATTTGCAATGCCTCCCAAAATGAATATATGGTCTAATGAGGCTGAGCAATTATTAATAGACTTAGTAGAAACAAAAAGAATATTGTGGGACATTACAGAACGTCTTAATTTATGTTTTTCCTTAACTGCTACAAGAAATAGTAGACAACACGCACGTAC
>NW_012039432.1:0-528 GCF_000956235.1 Wasmannia auropunctata
ATTTTTCGAGAATAAAGCTCCAGCAGCATCGAAAAGTGGATTTAGTACGGACACGCACCATAAATTGTGCAGAAATCTTGATTTTGCTATGTAATTTGGATCCACTTCTTCAGAGGGCGATAGTGCGCGAGGGCATTTTAGCGTTACAGCCAAAAGGCCGGCATGTCCGCTCTCGGATCCTCTCTGCCTTATACTACGCCCGCGCCGCCGCGTGCGTAAAAACAAACTTTCGTACGAGATTGCACGCGGCATTGCGGAATGATTGGTAGAAACCAGAGAAGGATCCTCTCTGGTAGAAACGAAGGAATACTGAATAATTAATCAGGCAGTGACCGTAGCGAGTGACGTCACGATAGTATTCAGCCGGTGGACTGTTCAGGCTGAGCGACCATGCGTAAAGGCGTAATCACACTACAGGTTGCGGGCTCTGTTGCGGTTAAGATTACGGTTGAGTGTTGGAAATCAACCAATTAAAGCGAACCAGTTCGTCGGTTGGGGTACAGGTTATGATTTAGACACGAGTCTATT
>NW_012039433.1:0-682 GCF_000956235.1 Wasmannia auropunctata
AACATTAGAGCAAAAATGGTCCTTTTTGCTTCAATGTTGAATAACTCGGTGAAAAAAAAATCGTACAACGCTCAACAAAAAAGCAAATTGAAGGTAAAGATTCACTCTTTCGAAAGCAGTAAACTCCATTTATGTGCGATTTTTAGTTTATGCCATGAAACCTTTTAAATTTAGTACACATTTTTGGAGATTTGATGCATTTTCATTTGGATCTATGTAATTCCATAAAAAATAAATAGGATCCTTTTCTAAAGTGTTCATCTGAAAAGTAGAGATTTCAAGCTGTAAAATGCTTTTTTGAACATCTCGATACGATCATTTTTGACGAAGTTACACTCATTTGAAGCTTGTCTAATTTAAAATTATAGAATACATATGCCAAAATTAAAAGATCACCTTACTCTACCATCCAAAAATAGGCAAAATTCAAGAGAGTAACTTCGTCAAAAATGGTCGTATCGAGATGATCAAAAAAGCATTTTACAGCTTGAAATCTCTACTTTCCAAACCGATACTTAAGAAAATGATCCTACTGATCTTTCATGGAATTACACGAATAGAAAGGAGACCCGACGAATCCCAAAAGTTTTTACGAACTTTGACAAGTTCCATGGCGTGAATAAAAAAATCGCATGCAAATGCAGTTTACTGCTTTCGAAAGAGTGAATCTTTACCTTCAATA
>NW_012039434.1:0-841 GCF_000956235.1 Wasmannia auropunctata
TTTTGATTTTTGTTATAGTTTTTCACAGCGACTTTACAGCTGTTAATACAGCTAAAATAGCTGTAGCTAAATTTTGATTTTCGTTATAGTTTTCACAGCGACTTTACAGCTATTAATACAGCTAAAATAGCTGTAGCTGGATTTTGACTTTTTTATTAGCTATTAAAACGTTCTTGCAATTAAAAATCCAGCAAAATAACTTTTCTTGCCAAATAGCTGTATTTAATGCTGGTGGGACGTTATACTAGCCACATTTTTGGTGTCAAAGCCAATCGAGCTAGACTGTGCTACTTGGGTAAGATGGGTGAAAGCAACGGTTACATCAGGATATTGGTGCTAACAATTTTTATTATGTGATTTTACATACGTATCCTAGTTTCGACTAAACTGCGTGCCGTTACTTTCCGGATTCAACGCAACCCCCTATGATTGAAACAGGACCGTATTATCACGTATTAAGAACTTGATGCTAACTTGAATCTAATAAATCCCCCCTCCCCCGCGACGTCAAATAAATGCTTGTCTGCATCTATACGAACCAATTTCGACGAATCTGTAAAGAAATTTATTGCGAAAAAATATCACCTCATGATCTCAGTCAGGAATCGAATATATACAGGGTGTCCCGCCTCTACCGGATTTCCTTTTAAGAACGTGTTCCTAAGATAATTTTGAGACGAAAATCCTGATACAAAAATGTCGAGGCTATAATACTTTTCAAATTATAAACGATTTTAGTTAACCAATATTAGCGGCTGAAATTCACGCGCTCAGGCACGGCACATCTGATGGTTCCTTTTTTACATATCAATACACGAAACTAACTTCGTGACTAACTAAA
>NW_012039435.1:0-369 GCF_000956235.1 Wasmannia auropunctata
CTGTGACATACAAATTACAGCCAAATTACAGCTATTTTGGCTTTATTTTAATTTCTAACCATGCGCATGCGCGGTACGCGGTACACGCTTGATGTACAGAGTTTTCACAGCGACTTTACAGCTATTAATGCAGCTAAAATAGCTGTAGCTGAATTTTGGCTTTCGTTATACTTTTCACAGCGACATTACAGCTATTAATACAGCTAAAATAGCTGTAGCTGAATTTTGATTTTCGTTATAGTTTTCACAGCGACTTTACAGCTGTTAATACAGCTAAAATAGCTGTAGCTAAATTTTGACTTTCGTTATAGTTTTCACAGCGACTTTACAGCTATTAATACAGCTAAAATAGCTGTAGCTGGATTTTGA
>NW_012039436.1:0-429 GCF_000956235.1 Wasmannia auropunctata
TGATTACAAATCTTACATACATATCCTTAAGTAACAATTTTTGAGTCGCTTAAGTGAACGCATCAGTCTGAATGACCATGTTAATATACATATTAAATTGAATATAAAACTAGTTAGGTTATTCTTTGCTTTTGCTGTGACATACAAATTACAGCCAAATTACAGCTATTTTGGCTTTATTTTAATTTCTATCTATGCGCATGCGCGGTACGCGGTACACGCTTGATGTACAGAGTTTTCACAGCGACTTTACAGCTATTAATGCAGCTAAAATAGCTGTAGCTGAATTTTGGCTTTCGTTATACTTTTCACAGCGACATTACAGCTATTAATACAGCTAAAATAGCTGTATAGCTGAATTTTGATTTTCGTTATAGTTTTCACAGCGACTTTACAGCTGTTAATACAGCTAAAATAGCTGTAGCTAAA
>NW_012039437.1:0-431 GCF_000956235.1 Wasmannia auropunctata
GAGATGCCTAAGTGACTGGAGTTCAGACGTGTGCTCTTCCGATCTCGACTGTCTAATTAAAACAAAGCATTGCGATGGCCCTCGCGGGTGTTGACGCAATGTGATTTCTGCCCAGTGCTCTGAATGTCAACGTGAAGAAATTCAAGCAAGCGCGGGTAAACGGCGGGAGTAACTATGACTCTCTTAAGGCGAGTCGGTAGTCATAGGGGCTTGACGCCGGATTCGTATGTTGGAGATCCCTGGTTCGAACCCAGTCTCGGCCAAAATCCGAGCTGCGTTTTTTCCGGGGTGATTCGACTGCGATCCGGTAGATGGCTTCTGTGTCAACCTAGGGCACGTGTCCTCGTAATTTTCGGGGCACGCCGCCAAGTCGAACTCCCCCCCCTAACGGGGACTCGCCCCCCTGCGACCACCGTTTTTCCAGGTGGGGT
>NW_012039438.1:0-887 GCF_000956235.1 Wasmannia auropunctata
GAAAAACAATGGCTTGAGCATTTACAACAAGAAGAAAAACGACGGAAAGAACGAGATATTAAGTTGGATGAACTTTTAAAGAAAAAAACCGAAACTGTGCAATTAAAAAAACATCAACTACAAATACAAGAGAAAGCGTTAGAAACAAAACAAAATTTTGTTGCGAGCAAATTGCGGTCTAAAGAACGTCGGCACGAAGAAGTAATTGCGTTAGAAAAAGAAGAATGCAAATTATTACGTAGACTGTTGATGGACAAGGAAAACATTGGAGAATATACTGAGTCGAAATAATAACAGTTAAAATTAGAATGGAAGGAGTCATATTTAAAAGGCTTATAAATGATATTTTTTTATAAATTCCATGTATGATATATTTTACTAATCATTAATATAGAATAATACGCTGTTAATTTAAGAGACAAGTATACTCAATTAACTTAGTCATTTTTAACATGTGATGACATGATTGCAATCAAACGAGTACAAAATCAAACATGGAATTAATATGTTACTACCCAATCAGCACACAATGTTTTAAAAAATATTTTTAAAAATATTTGAAATACATTAAAAAAAACATTTTAAAAACATTTAAATAATAGGTTAAGTGCTCTTTTTTCATTAAAAAAACGTTTATTTTAACATTTGAAGAAATATTTTTTTAACGTTTGAAAAACGTTTATTTCAACGATTAAAGAAATATTTTGTTAATGTTTAAAAAATATTTATTTTAACATTTGAAATAATATTTTTTTTATGTTTTAAAAACATTTATTTAATATTAGAAAAAAATATTTCTTCAATATTTTAAAAACGTTTATTTTAATATTTAAAAAATGTTTTTTGACATTTAATAAACACTTAATTTGATGTTTAGAAAATGTTTA
>NW_012039439.1:0-441 GCF_000956235.1 Wasmannia auropunctata
AGACGTGTGCTCTTCCGACATTTTATACTTCGAAAAAAATAAATAAGTTTATATATAAAAAAGTTACAGTTTAAAATTAACTAATTTAAAATTTACCAAGTTAAAATTTATTAACTTATTACTTTGTTATTTAAATTTTATTTTTTAAACAAGTTATTATTCTATCCTGTGAACAGGTTTCTAAAATGAGCGCTGTATATATTGTGAATACACCATAATGGATGCTGTGTTTTGGACACACTATATATATTCAAACTGCTCTTAACAAACAACTGCTGCCATAGTTACAGAAAATTTATTTCAGACAGTGTTTTTGCCCTTTATCTGTGTTTCATCCATCTTTCATCGGGTGCACGCGCTATCATTTCTATCGCAGGAAAAGAAGAAATTTTAATTACAAGACAAAAGGTACATATAAAGTTTAATAATTTTCAATTACAA
>NW_012039440.1:0-530 GCF_000956235.1 Wasmannia auropunctata
TCCTGCTCGATTCCAACGCGTGACGCGCTCAGTGAGAACGCACACTTAGGCGATGCCAATGGTGGGAAACGAACGTCTTGAAATTTGAAACTAGGCCTATGGCACGCGAAGAAGAAAAACGTACCAACGATTATGTAGCGCGATTCAAATTCGAAAACGAGAACATCTAAAAAGAACCGTAATACACGGAGCCTAAGGAATGCAGAGGGGAAGGAAAAGAAAACAACTAGAGACAATGACGAATGACTCGTCACGCGTGTATCACATGTGTTTTACATTCGTATCCGAATTTCGTCACACTTTTTTCTTATAATTTACGAACATACATTCCCTCTGAAAAGTTTCCCGACAGTAAGGGACTGCGCAGAATAAAAGCAATAGGGAACTAGAAAAAAAAATATATATATATACGATCGATATTCGATCAGAGGGATATATACAGGGTGTCCCAGAACTGGCGTACCGCCAGAAACCAGTGTATTTCCGTGAAATTCTAAGATGAAAAATTCTTTACCAAAACGCGATCCGAT
>NW_012039441.1:0-454 GCF_000956235.1 Wasmannia auropunctata
TTATTTTTTAAATTTAATTATTACATATTATTATTTTTAAAGTTTAATTTGTGTTTACTATTCCGCATATTTTCTATTTTATTAATTACAATTAATACGCAGGTTTATAATTTTTGAAAACACATCGAGATTCGAATCTGAGATCCCTAGAACAGCAGACTTGTACGCTAACACTGAGCTAATGTATTTTGTACAAAGGACTTATTTTTTCCATTATATCAAGCGACGCGGTAGCGGCGCGACGCCAAGTATATAAAAAGAAAAGTCGGGTGATGACCTGTGAGTATACGGCACTGACACTGTTGAAACGCTAGCTTTATCTCGAAGTTTTGCCTCGTCAGATTTCCGATTTTAATATCTCGGAAACAAAAGTTCTAATGAAAAATCTAATGACACTTTCGTTATATAATGTCGATACGAACTTTCAATTGAGACCAGTCCGAATAAAATCGGA
>NW_012039442.1:0-337 GCF_000956235.1 Wasmannia auropunctata
ACGTGTGCTCTTCCGATCCTCCTATGTGGAAATCTATGTGGATTCCTATATAATAATCCATGTGAATTCCTATGTAATAATCCATGTGGATTCTTACACTAAAAAAAAATTAATAAAAAAAATTTATTTTTTTAAAATTTAATTATTACATATTATTATTTTTAAAGTTTAATTTGTGTTTACTATTCCGCATATTTTCTATTTTATTAATTACAATTAATACGCAGGTTTATAATTTTTGAAAACACATCGAGATTCGAATCTGAGATCCCTAGAACAGCAGACTTGTACGCTAACACTGAGCTAATGTATTTTGTACAAAGGACTTATTTTTTCC
>NW_012039443.1:0-309 GCF_000956235.1 Wasmannia auropunctata
TGGACGTACAAAATAAAGGCCAATTTTAGAAATCTTTTTCCAAGCGTATACTAAAACCGATCAAAATTTAATATGAAGTACATTATTAGTTATCTTCTAAGGTACAAAAAAACATTATTTTAAAAGTTTTTTACTACAAAATGGCGGCTCCAGTGTCCGGCGATGCGATTGTCGAGCCCCCTAAACGGGCGAACCGGCTGCTCCGGCAGATTTGAGTCTGGAACAAAAAACTAAATTTTTTCTTTAAATATATATCATAAACTAGTAGACTACGTAGAGATTTTGCGATAAGTTATAAACTTTTTTGTT
>NW_012039444.1:0-474 GCF_000956235.1 Wasmannia auropunctata
TTTGGGTCATACCTATGCCCAATGATGCCTGAATATCCCTGTATGTGCATTGGTTATCTGCCTTTATCATGTTGTGCACGGCATCGATGTTTTCTGGAGTGACTGCAGTGGCAGGCCGTCCCTCACGATGCTCGTCTTTGAGCGAAACACGTCCACGCTGGAACTCGTTGTACCACCGTTCAACAGTCGCCAAGGATAGTGCTTCATCGCCAAACAATCGCTTGATTTTTTGCGAACACTGTTGTCGAGTGAGACCATCTTTAAAATCGTAGAAAATCATGGCTCGAAAATTTTTGCGCGTTAATTCCATTTTTTACACCACTCACTTTGTTTAAGGGGTAAGGCCACCTTTGGACGTACAAAATAAAGGCCAATTTTAGGAATCTTTTTCCAAGCGTATACTAAAACCGGTCAAAATTTAATATGAAGTACATTATTAGTTATCTTTTAAGGTACAAAAAAACATTATTTTAA
>NW_012039445.1:0-385 GCF_000956235.1 Wasmannia auropunctata
TTCTTCCAATTAAAACACAAGGTACTAGAAGTGAAATTGTAAATCTTTCAATCAAGTTTAGTCTTACTTGGAAATATTTTAAAATATTTACATTAATACAAAATATGCGAGTTCTACCTGAGGAAATTGAATTTGCAAAATTTTTATTAGATATAGGTGATGGATTATTAAATGATTCAAATAATAATATACATATACCAGAATGTTGTTTAGCATCACCTGATGCAGATATTGTTCTTGATATATATGAAGAATTAATTAAAAAAAAAAAATTTAATAAAATAGCTAATAGTGCAATACTCTCTGCAAGAAATATTGATGTTGATGAAATTAATAAAAGAGTTGTTGAATTATTAGATATATCTGGTGAACGAGTTTATACAAG
>NW_012039446.1:0-499 GCF_000956235.1 Wasmannia auropunctata
ATAATCATTGTTTTTATATAGATGGTCCAGGCGGTTCAGGTAAAACATTTGTGTATACTACTATTTATTACTTGGCAAAAATTCGAAAGAAAAATATATGTACAATGGCTTTTACCGGAATAGCAGCAACATTACTACCACGTGGAAAGACTGTTCATAAAACATTCGGTTTACCTTTATTTGTTGACTCATCATCCGCAATTAAAATTCAGTACAAGGAAGCAAAATATTTAAAAGAAACAGATATATTTATTTGGGATGAAGCACCAATGGCTCCAAGATATGCTCTAGAGATTATGGATAGAACATTACGTGACATTATGAATAATGATTTACCATTTGGTGGTAAAATTATTGTTTTGGGTGGTGATTTCAGACAACTTCTTCCAATTAAAACACAAGGTACTAGAAGTGAAATTGTAAATCTTTCAATCAAGTTTAGTCTTACTTGGAAATATTTTAAAATATTTACATTAATACAAAATATGCGAGTTCTACC
>NW_012039447.1:0-434 GCF_000956235.1 Wasmannia auropunctata
TTCGATATCTCACGCACACATCGTAACAAATTTTCACGAACGTACATCTTTTTTATTAGGCATCCAAGCCTAATTTTATGAACTCTACTGCATTGTTTGCACATGTAATTCGTAGGTCCGGCTGGTATCATTTTGTACCAACAAACTGCCAAATTTTTGTACGAAGCAAATATTGGCACACGTACACAACTTTAGACGCCATATTGGACTAAGAAAAGGTAACGGAGATCTAAATTTCTTAATTTTTCTTCGTTCTCAACGTAATCTCTACCAGCCGGAATTACATTGATGCCTATACTTTAATCGTGGAGAAGGATTTTTTAATCTGTTGCCTTTAATTATGTTTATTATGTGTTGGAAAATAATCACGTTTGGTTGATAAAACAGACGACTTTAGGATCGCCTTAAACGTTTATTTAATAATTTTTAAAATA
>NW_012039448.1:0-386 GCF_000956235.1 Wasmannia auropunctata
ATATTAAATTAAATATATCAAAAATAAAATATTTTGTATGTAATAAGACTGTAACTGTTTATCTTACAAATTAATTGTAATGTATAGAAATTTGTATTGCTCCACGACTTTAATAACGTATATATATACGTTATAAAAATTAAATAAGATTATTAAATACTAATGAATATAATATATAAATAATATAAAAATATTAAAAAATAAAAATTGTACTAATTTATATATATATATATATATAATTAATAAAAAATCTAATATGAAATAAAAAAAGTAATGAATAATATGAAATATATAAAAGATACTATTAGAAATTATTTGTTATATTTCTACTTATTAAAATCGAAAGTACAAATACGAATAATTTTAAATTTTTATGTTCTTTTTTT
>NW_012039449.1:0-686 GCF_000956235.1 Wasmannia auropunctata
AGTTCGTGTTATGTATACTACAGATTTTTAGTATAGGCAATCTTACATTATCGGAATATGAATCGTCCTAAATGTATGAACATAAAAATATAATGCTACAAGAAAAATACATGGAGCAATTGATTACAATGTAAAATAACATTCATTCTGATTATTTATTAAACGTAAATATTTCTTGTTTGTTACATGTTTCAGAGTACACTTTACATAATATAATAAAGATATATATATATATATATATATACACAGAATATATTTTACACACACACACACACATACATACATATATACATATATACCAAATATAATGTACATATATATACAAATTTCCTTCTGTTCCAACTTCCCTTTTATTATCCTCCATTCGTCATTCTTTACATTAACTATAGTTTTATTTCTTTTTCTTTTTTTATATCCTTTATATTCCTATCGTATGTACATAATATATAAAAATCTACAATTTTTAAATATTCGTAAATTTTGTTATTCTTTACATTTATATTTGTTTTTTACTTTATATTATAAGAAATATACATTTTATTTAAATAATTTTTTTCTCACTAATTTAATCAGGAAATTAATACCATAAAAGAAAATAAATGCGAATTACCTTTGACTTATTAAAGTAAGTAGAAAACTCGAAGACTAAAGCAACCTTCGTTGCAAAATACTTAGATGTGAAATTA
>NW_012039450.1:0-391 GCF_000956235.1 Wasmannia auropunctata
CAATTATGTTATTCTGGAAAATATCGCAAATAATTTAAATATGAACCTTCCCTACATTTATTTGACGAAACTTATCAGGAAAACAAGTAAGAAAATAAAATGAATTAAGTTTATTATTAGGAAAGATCACGATTGATCACGTTACGATTAAACGCAGTCACTCACAGCGATACCGGTGCTTTAGAGGCTTTCTAGTTTCAAGTGCTATGATTGACTTTTCAGACACGATATTCATAGAATGTCCAGAGGACATTCTAAGAACATTGTATATCCTTAGAATGTTCTATGTACTCAGGAGATCTGTGCTGTCTGGGTTGTTTCTAATCATAACGTGGTCAATCGGATGCTATCCTATTATTAAAAATACGTTTTAATAGATCGGAAGAGCACA
>NW_012039451.1:0-1016 GCF_000956235.1 Wasmannia auropunctata
TTGATTCTCTTATGCTTTACGTCTTATGCGTTATGAAGCGTTATGCAAAAGTCTCGGCCTTTAAGGCCGGGAGCACATAAAATGCACAAGAAGGCATAAGCATAAGGTGGCTAGACCAATGAAAGTCTTATGTAAATCAATATGATGACTTTATGCTGGCTGCCCATTGATCTAGCCGCTTTATGCTTTACTTATGCTTCATTAGTCCCAAAACACAATAGGTGTTGTAAGCCTTAAGCCGTAAGAAATTGATTAATCGCAGTTGAATTTGAAGAGAATAATGGATTATGGTTTGTCACTTTCTTACGGCTTAAGGCTTACTACATTTATTGTATTTCAGGACTAAGTCCCTAAACACAATAGATGTAGGCCGGGAGCACATGAAATGCATAAGTCCCGAAACACAATAGGTGTTGTAAGCCTTAAGCCGTAAAAAATTGACCAATCATAATCCATTATTCTCTTTAAATTTAACTGCAATTGGTCAATTTCTTACGGCTTAAGACTTATAACATTGTGTTTCGGGACTTATGCATTTCATGTGCTCCCGGCCTAAGGTCCAAAGTGTATGAAATATTGTATATAACGAAGTATAAGCATAGCATAAGATGGCTAGATCAATGAGCACCTAGCATAAAGTCGCCATATTGATTTACATAAAACTCTCATTGGTTTAGCCGTTTGTGCTTTGCTTATGCTTTATTATGCATTTCATGTGTTCTGGGCCTTAGACCTAAATATTGACTGCATTTAGTATAAAAAGCAACTTTGCAACTTTTTGTAAAATTTTTTAATATAATAGCTGTACATTTAAGTCGGGAGCACAGATATAAGACATAAGGCATAAGAAAATCAACAAATCAGAGTCCTGCATTTCATACTCTGATTGATTCATGCGTTATGCAGCGTTACGCAAAAGTCTGTATTCTGCTCTAAGGACTGGAGCACATGAAATGCATAAAGAGCATAAGCATAGCATAAGACGGCTGGACCAATGAGCAGCCAGAATAAAGTCG
>NW_012039452.1:0-681 GCF_000956235.1 Wasmannia auropunctata
AACTATTGACTATTAACTCGAGTTTTGATTAGCTTCTGCGTTTCTGTTTTCCGCTTTTTTGTCAAGGTGTGAATTCGCCCTTATGCAGCGTTACGCAAAAATCTGTGTTCTGCCCTAAGGCCTGGAGCACATGAAATGCATAATAGAGCATAAGCATAGCATAAGACGACTAGACCAATGAGCAGCCAGCATAAAGTCGCCATACTGATTTACATAAGATTCTCATTGGTCCTGCAAGCATATGCTATGCTTATGCTTTGTTATGCATTTCATGTGCTTCAGGCTTAAGACCGAGACACAGACTTTTACATAACGCTGCATAACGCACAAGACATAAAGCATAAAAAAATCAACCAATCAGAATATGAAATAAAAGACTCTGATTGGTTGATTCTTTTATGCTTTACGTCTTATGCGTTATGAAGCGTTATGCAAAAGTCTCGGCCTTTAAGGCCGGGAGCACATAAAATGCACAAGAAGGCATAAGCATAAGGCGGCTAGACCAATGAAAGTCTTATGTAAATCAATATGGTGACTTTATGCTGTCTGCCCATTGATTTAGCCGCTTTATGCTTTACTTATGCTTCATTAGTCCCAAAACACAATAGGTGTTGTAAGCCTTAAGCCGTAAGAAATTGATTAATCGCAGTTGAATTTGAAGAGAATAATGGATTATGGTTG
>NW_012039453.1:0-301 GCF_000956235.1 Wasmannia auropunctata
AATAACTCTACGAAGATTATTGTACTTTTTTTTACAAAATTATGACAGTTTAAAGATTGACAATTTTTCTGCAAAAATTTAGTAATCTCTTAATTTTGCTGTTGACAACGAGTGTATCATTAAAACTTGAGAATATACATTGTTATGGTGTAGAGAGATATTCTCAAGTTTTAATGATACACTCGTTGTCAGCAGCAAAATTAAGAGATCACTAAATTTTTGCAGAAAAATTGTCAATCTTTAAACTGTCATAATTTTGTAAAAAAAAGTACAATAATCTTCGTAGAGTTATTTTAAAGGG
>NW_012039454.1:0-392 GCF_000956235.1 Wasmannia auropunctata
TTGGGCCCCGTTCTAGCGAGTGTTCTCTCTCTCCCTACCACCTATGCGTTTAGGCACGCGCTTCTCTCTCCCTCCCACCCACGTTGGGGTCCTGTTCAGGCACGCGTTTCTCTCTCCCTCCCACCGTTTTCTCCCTCGTACCCCGCTCAGGTACGCGCTTTTTCTTTCCCTATATCCCTTTAAAATTAGAAGGAGGGTAAGAAGAAAGGATACATGTGAATAATTTTTAAAACATAAGTATTTTATTTTGTAAAATGTATTATACTCAAATATAAAAATAATTTTTATTCATGCAACGCGTGATATATAATATCGTCTAATGCATACACCAGCAGTTCGCAGTCTATAATTGAATTTGCATCACATTTCTCTCGTAAGATTTTCGCCGCATC
>NW_012039455.1:0-813 GCF_000956235.1 Wasmannia auropunctata
AAAAATGCAATTAAACATTTTGCATAAGCGCCGATGCACGGCGGCTGTCACATAATACATTTGTGTAATACATGATATTTCAGGTACAATCAAAATATCGGTGAGATCACCGAACACGTGTTAGTAGGGGGGGTAGGCCGATTCTGGACCAAATGGGGGCGAGGGGGTTGCGGGGCAGGGGGGTCCCTGCGGGAAGGGGGCTGACGTCACAGGGACTGACGTCACAGGGGAGGGGTGACGTCACAGGGGGGAGGCTGACGTCACAGGGGTCCCTGCGTGGAGCGGGCTGACGTCACAGGGAAAGGGTTAATTAATTTTTTTTACTTTTAATTAATTATGTAGTTTTTAAATTAATTATATAAACAAATATTATTGATGAAATATTTTTTATTAAATAGTTAAATTAAATATTTTATTGCTAAATCTTTTATTTTTTGTTTCCCTGTTTTTGTTATATTCTCTTTCCTTCTCCCTCCCACACGTTGAACCTGTTTTTTCCTGTTCTAACGAGCGTTTTTAACGCGTGGAACCTGTTTTTCTCTCTCTCGCACCCGTTGGGCCCCGTTCTAGCGAGCGTTCTCTCTCTCCCTACCACCTATGCGTTTAGGCACGCGCTTCTCTCTCCCTCCCACTCACGTTGGGGCCCTGTTCAGGCACGCGTTTCTCTCTCCCTCCCACCGTTTTCTCCCTCGTACCTCGCTCAGGTACGCGCTTTTTCTCTCCCTATATCCCCTTAAAATTAGAAGGAGGGTAAGAAGAAAGGATACATGTGAATAATTTTTAAAACATGAGTATTTTATTTTGTAAAATGTA
>NW_012039456.1:0-863 GCF_000956235.1 Wasmannia auropunctata
TATATACTATATCATGTTATGTTTTCGATCACAAAATTATTTCGAAAGTTTCGTAGGAGAAAGAGAGAGACAGACAGAGAGAGAGAGAATCGCGTAACAAGAAACGGGACGTGTCGCACCCCGGAACGATCTCGTATCGTCGCCGTACCGCGGCACGCTCACGTAGCGGACCGAACGCATCGCAGACGCATTACGTATTCCATATTTCAGGAGCGACGATCGCAAATCTATTTTACAAAGATCCAGAGGAGAGAGCGAAACACACGGGGCGCGACGCACCACGTCACGCCTAATACTATATCTCGTCGTCGCTCGTGCATGCTCGCTCGTGCACGAACGCTCGTTCGCTCGCGCTTGGGACTCGTACACGAGTCACACGATTCACTGCACTTCCGCAGCAACGATGGCAATTTTTTTTACCAAGTTCCAGAAAAGAGAGCGCACCGCGAAACACACGGAGCGCGACGCGATACATACGCGTCACGTTTGGCGCAATCTCAGATTCGCCGCGGAGCGACTCGTGCATGCTCGCTCGCTCGCTTGCGCGCTCGTAGCGAGAACGCTTCATACAGGAAAAATATTGCATATATAGATTCATTCGCCGTTTAGAATCGCAAGATGGTTCCCTCCCTACGTCGAGAAGAGCGCCAAACGCTAGACGTGTCACACGTTTCTCGAATTGCCGTCGTCATTCGCGTTCTGTATACGCAGTCGCGATGATTTCACTGTACGAATAATTTGAAAATAAAATTATTAAATAAATACTTACAAAAAGAAAGAACTTCCAGTGGTATTCGCTTTCCCACTCCCTCTAATATATGTGAAATACAGATCGTCCTACAAATACGATCGAGGTAAAGTAT
>NW_012039457.1:0-359 GCF_000956235.1 Wasmannia auropunctata
CTAACATGCAATTTGTATTGTATCTTTTAGAATTAATATTATAATAAATTTAACACATTTTATTACGAGTAACTGTATTATTCTATTATGAAGTGATTTTCATATATTATAGATGCAATGTATTTTATTCTAACCTATAGCATGCAATGTGTATCTTATCGATATCGCGGAATTTGAAAAGTTATGTTTCAAAACATTTCATGTTAAATGCTATTATTGTTTAGGATGGCAATTAATACAATTAGTACCTCGAGGTTCGAGTTTTATAACATTTAATAATGAAAGGTTTAGGTACAATCTTGTCTCTTGCTCGACGACCGTCTCTTACCGAAAAAAAACTGAACTGCCGCAGAAAACGG
>NW_012039458.1:0-322 GCF_000956235.1 Wasmannia auropunctata
ATTTGGCCTTTTTGTCGGCCTCTTCGTTTCCGTGGATGCCCTTGTGGTATGGTACCCAGCAGAAAATGATGTTGAAATTACGGGAGTCCGCCTGACTGAGCTTGTTCTTAATTTGGTGGATGATATGGTTGCCATGGTTGCCGTTCGCTGAGGCCAGTGTCTCCAGAACACTTTTCGAGTCTGAAAAGATTATTGCGTTACCAATATCTAGATCCAGACATGCGTTGATGGCTTGCAGGATAGCCCACGCCTCCGCAGAAAAGATAGAAGAAGCTGAAGGAAGTTTATCACATATAGAGAGCCGAAGGTCAGGAGAGAACAC
>NW_012039459.1:0-333 GCF_000956235.1 Wasmannia auropunctata
TATTATGTCGTGACATAATTTTAATTCATTTATAAGTGTGGCAAGCCGTTTTATATGGCAAGCCGTTTTACTTTTAAATATCGTAAAATAAATTTAACCTATTGTAAAATTCTTAAAAAATATAAAATTATGTCTAGATATAATAATAAATCGACGAATTAAAATTATGTCGCGACATAATAATAATTCAACGAATTAAAATTATGTTGAGACATAATAAAAATTCGGAATTATTATGTTACGACATAATAATAATTCGATAAATTAAAATTATGTTGCGACATAATAATAATTTGTCGAATTAAAATTATGTTTAGATCGGAAGAGCACACG
>NW_012039460.1:0-1318 GCF_000956235.1 Wasmannia auropunctata
ATTCGTATACAGAACCTGCTTTTCCCCCCGATTCGTTTGGCAACGAATCCACTGGGATATATTCGGAAATGCTCTTTAACGATGAATGAAAATATATCTAGAAAAGTTGAATAAGTTCAGAAAAACTTGCTTGAGTATTATTTACAAATAAAACAGTAGCATTGAGTAAATATTTTTAAATTAGATTTTTGGTGTTACGGACAATTATACTTAGTATAATTCAGGATTTGCTTAAATTTTTGAAAGTTCAGTTAAAAATAGTTATTTGTAATATTAAAATTATTTAATTGCTATATTACGTAGCGTTCATTGCAAGTATAACTGCATTACTTAAAAACGCAAGTATTGTTAAATAATTACAATTAAAGTTAATTAATTAATTTGTAAGACTTACCATGTCCATCAGTTTTTTCTTCATAAAAGGTTTTATTGTGTTCATTAATATTTCTATTATAGATGGCGCATTTAAGACATGGACTTTCTTTATACGTAATGGTGCTGCCTCTTGGATATAATATAAACATTTTTTTAATGCCAATGGACTCATTCGTGTAATATGACCAAATGATAATTTGCTAACATCGATGATCAAGACGAAACCGTTCGTAATACCATATATCAAAATATTTACGTCCATTAACATGAAGCTATATCTGAGAACGGTATTAAAGTCAAAGAGAGACGAATCGGGTTCTAGTAGTGTTGCATATGTTATTTCATAGCCATCTTTCGTTGTTGCTTTCAGAGGAAAAGCAGTCCTATTTTAAAGCAATTTAATTTATTAATATATCAGAATATATCAAAATGTTAGCAAAAATATTCTGTAGTACTGTTAAAAATTTGCACATAATATAGCTATTCACATTTATATAATATATTTTTTCTGCATAAAACTCAAAATGTGTATACTTTAAATATTTTGAATATTGTAAATTAACATTTTACATATAGGGTAGGATTGGATATTGCAGCACATTAAGAAAACGTTTGGATATTTCTTGCATATTGAAGAATAAGAAAATCTTGTTTCTTTCATTTGATAAGTTTTAATGTACGTAATTGGGTATTGGAAATTTATTATTTTAATGCAAATGATCAGTGATAGAGGGTGCTTTAATTACCCAAACAGATCTCATATTATTCTTTAGGTAGAATAATATAGGTATCTGAGGGTAATATGAGCACAGAAATTTTTTTCAATTATGCAGAAATAAAAATAATATTTAAAATTTCTTGTTAGAATAAACGTTTAACATTTTGGTAGAAATTAAAATATACTTTTTACTTAAAAGGGACTGAAATATTCTAACAAAATAAG
>NW_012039461.1:0-360 GCF_000956235.1 Wasmannia auropunctata
TATATTGAAATACATATACGAAAACTTATTTTTAACAATACTTTTTTTTGTATAATATTAAAATTTAATTGTAATCTTTAAATATTTTTACAATTAAATTTTGATATTATAATAAAAGAAGCATTTGAGATTAATAAATTTTGTGCATCTGTTCCGATATAGAGTCACTGCTGACGTTTACCGTAAGCACGGATACAGTGAACATTATTTTTCACTCAAGATCGGCAGGAGTCTTCCACCTCGAGGTTGACAGTGATCGTTCTGTGTATACCATACTCTTGTCTAGCACGTACTGAAGATGGCTCGAAAGAAGAGCCGAAACGTCTCTAATATGTTAATAGGCCTGTTCTTTATAGCCGA
>NW_012039462.1:0-305 GCF_000956235.1 Wasmannia auropunctata
GACGTGTGCTCTTCCGATCTGTTATTCTTATATCTTAATCTACCGCAATGTAATGAACAGAGTCCAGATCTTGGATATAATTAAAAGAATCCAGATATGTACACATGTACACATATGTTTACGATTCTGTCCTTATTTTACGTATAATTAATGATAAAGACAAAATGGCACAAAATATTACTGATAACGCGCCTCCCGAAAGTCTTAGAATTGTTAAAAATTGTCTTAAAATTGTTTAAAATTTTTATCTATTGTTTTTGACGGAAGATAATTTGCGTTATATTATCTGAAATATCAGATTGAAA
>NW_012039463.1:0-391 GCF_000956235.1 Wasmannia auropunctata
TCTCTCTCTTCAGCCCGCTCTTCCTCTTCCCGCTGTCCCTCCCCGTCCAAAGACGCTTCTTCAATTCGGTCTTCCTCCTCCAATCTTCTGCGTCTCTCTTCTTCTCGCACTGCCTCTATTTCCTCGAAATCATGACCGTGTCGCGGTTGCAGCCACGTCTCATGATTTTGCATCTCGTCTTCTCGAACTAAAAATTAATATCGTTTTGTTATTTATTAAATTTTATTTAAACTATAATGATTCTCTAGCTTTTTTTAAAAAAAAACTTACCAGGCGAGTACAAGGCTGGATCCATATACGGGGGGTGATATCTAACACCGTCGTTGTCGTCGTCGTCCTCGTCGTCGGCTGGCCTGTGAACCATTGCTTGAACCACATGGACGACTGGATT
>NW_012039464.1:0-320 GCF_000956235.1 Wasmannia auropunctata
ATGTGCACATGTACGAACCTTCTGGATGGCGCGGCGAAATCTCCGATTGGTGCCGATACATGGCGAGTCACCTTCGCTCGCTGACATGGCACGCACGTGCGAGCCCAGGCACAGCAATCCGCGTTCATGGATGGCCATACGAAACGCTGGGCCACGAGTTTGGTCGTCGCCCTAATTTCCGGATGCGCCAGGTTGTGTATTATATCGAAAGTGGCTCGTCGGAATGGCCTTGTCAGAAAAGGTCGTGGCGTTGCTGTACCTATGTCACAGTATACCGCTGTTCCTGTTCCTGGAATCTCGATTTTCTTCAGCTGCAGTCC
>NW_012039465.1:0-532 GCF_000956235.1 Wasmannia auropunctata
ATGTGACAACATCACACGGTGTTCCCAAGCGGTCACCCATCCAAGTACTAACCGTGTCCAACGCAGCTTAACTTCAGTGATCGGACGAGAACTGGTGCTCTGGACGTGGAATGGACGTTGACAGTTAAATAAAATAATTATGAAATTGATATAACATCGAAAGAATTCGTATTATCAATTATATATAAAATTCATGGATCAAATACAACTACTCTAAGCTTTTAAAATAAATATTTATGATTTGTTAAACTAAATTTATTACTAAACAATTAAAATAATTGTATGCCCTATATTAATAAAGCGTACGTTGTTTCAATTGTTCCTTTAAATCAATGACGAATTTGCTTTCTGTCATTAAATGGCACAATTTTTAACTATAAAACCTTATTCTATCGTTTCCCAAAAATACAGTTTCTACATGATTACCAGCAATCGAATGTAATGAAACTTCAAGACAACAAAAATCCTGTGTGGCATTCCTGCATCCACGAAAACGCGAGAAGTAAGCAAGTGTACAAGCTGTCTCTTATAC
>NW_012039466.1:0-315 GCF_000956235.1 Wasmannia auropunctata
CATGTATATGTTTACATATATGTATATACAATAATATGTACGTATATGTGCCCCTGCTATTTCAGATGAGTAGGCATTTGTGACGCCTTGTGTACCATCAAAAGAAGTCGAGTTATCAATTATATATAAAATTTAATGCAAAATGTCGGAAAATTATATGTTTTTGTTGTACATAAAAAAATGTAAAATTAGTAAATTATGCTGAATATATAAAATAAAATTTAAAAAAATGTGCCAACATCACACGGTGTTCCCAAGCGGTCACCCATCCAAGTACTAACCGTGCCCAACGCAGCTTAACTTCAGTGATCGGAC
>NW_012039467.1:0-386 GCF_000956235.1 Wasmannia auropunctata
TATAAACATAAAATATAAAATTACGCTGAATGTATAAAATAAAATAAAAAAAAAGTGCCAACATCACACGGTGTTCCCAAGCGGTCACCCATCCAAGTACTAACCGTGCCCAACGCAGCTTAACTTCAGTGATCGGACGAGAACTGGTGCTCTAGACGTGGAATGGACGTTGACGTTTGTCATAATGTAATCACGAAACTTATGTACACAAGGCGTCACGAATGCCTACCCATCTGAATAGAGATACCCATGTATATGTTTACATATATGTATATACAATAATATGTACGTATATGTGCCCCTGCTATTTCAGATGAGTAGGCATTTGTGACGCCTTGTGTACCATCAAAAGAAGTCGAGTTATCAATTATATATAAAATTTAATG
>NW_012039468.1:0-547 GCF_000956235.1 Wasmannia auropunctata
TTAATTTATCGAAATATAAACGTTATAAATTATATCCGTAAAAATGAAATTGTTTAATTTGTTTGTATTTATTTATAAATCAAGTTTAAAATTTCATGAAAATTTAAACGGAAGAAAACGCTCCATTATCGTTTGTATGACGTCGCAAGGTTGTTCCGTCTTCGCGCGTATTACACAAGTTGACAGTCTTGCAGTTTTTCAATAACAAAATTTTCGAAAAAAGTGTATAAAAAATGGCAAATATTTTAGAGCCAGGTTTTGTGAAAGCTGACTCAACAAATTTACCGAAAATTGATATATTTATGGTGTGTGAATATATAAAACAGAGTGATAAGTTTAATGCTGCTGAGGTTAGGAATGCAAAAGCTGCAATGCAAGTTCATTATTTATCGATATTTGCTAAAAAATAAATAATAATAATATAATTTGCTAAACAATATAGATATTTAGTTTATATATATATATATATATATAATATTTTATAGAAAGACATCAATCAAGTGTATCTCATTTTATCAAACATATTTATGGATATTATTATTGTCAA
>NW_012039469.1:0-843 GCF_000956235.1 Wasmannia auropunctata
TATATAATAATAGAAAATATAACTCGTGATATGATACGACAGAAAATAAGTATAATGAAAAATTGCGGAAGAAGTACGGAAATTTGTTTATGATTAATTTATTTTTAATAAGTCCTAATATGTCTAATATATGTATACACGCGATTGAGATCATCTTCAATCTATCGACATCGAAAACATAAATAATAAACCGCAATTATAACTTTTTAAACTTGGTTATTAAAGTGGTCTTATATTGTAGTTTAAAAAATTATTTAATTATTAATAAATAAAATAATGCGCTATGAGCCAGAGCAGTGTTATTTAATTGTCAATGTAATAAGATTCGTTAAAATGCAATAGATGTACTCAACAGCGATATATCGCTATTTATATTATATTATAAATTAAGGTTAAACTTTAATATGAATTGCTGCAAATTTCCTTTTCATACGCAACAAATGCAGTGGAAACGATTCTGAAAAATTTGAATCACGTGACATTTTGCTGCTGCGTATGAAAAAGCACCTTAGAGGTGCACGTGATTCAAATTTTTCAGAATCGTTTCCACCGCATTTGTTGCGTATGAAAAGGAATTTTGCAACAATTCATATTGAAGTTTTAAGATGGACCTTAATTTATAATATAATATAAATAACGATATATCTGTTGAGTACATCTATTATGTATAATTGCATTTTAACAAATCTATTATTATATTGATAATTAAATAACACTGCTCTCATGGCTCATAACGCATTATTTTATTTATTAATAATCAATAATTTTTCTAATTACAATATAAGACCACTTTATAATAACCAAGTTTAAAAAGTTATAAAGATCGGAAGAGCACACGTCTGA
>NW_012039470.1:0-324 GCF_000956235.1 Wasmannia auropunctata
GAGATTGAATTGGAATTTAACCAATTAGAAAAAAGAAAACCAATCTCAAATTTAGTAAACTATGTTTTAATTGGTCAAATTCCATTCCAATCTCAATCTCAATCTTTAGTCTGATACGGACTTTAGGTAACGCATTTCCGGCGCAAAATACATTTTACCGCATCTTATTGAAGTTCAATCAAACGAACAGCAAAAGCGAACGAGCAGCAAAGCCGAAAAAGTCGTATCAGCCGTGTGCAAGCCGTGTGTTATAAACTTGTGATATATATAATAACAGAAAATATAACTCGTGATGTGATACGACAGAAAATAAGTATAATGAAA
>NW_012039471.1:0-342 GCF_000956235.1 Wasmannia auropunctata
TCTTTTGATAAATGTTCCAAAAATCCTGGTAAATATTGTCTATCATCTGTATCATAACTAGATGTAGAAATTTCTTTCATATACATTGGCCACGTTCAGCAGACGAAGCAGATGAGTGAGCTCTTATGGTGATTCGCTGGATTTGAGTGAATAAACCAATCGTAACAAAGAATTACTGAGCGCTCACTAATCGGGACTGTCTGCTGAACGTGGCCATTGCAGTGGCAAAAAATCACAAGCATAGCGCATCAAGGGTACGTTCCGAAATTAGCTGAAAGTACTGGCGCTGCTGTTACTGAAATGACTGATTTTTATCGTTCCGAAATTTAAATATTTTACTGT
>NW_012039472.1:0-387 GCF_000956235.1 Wasmannia auropunctata
ATTTAACTTTAACTTTTCAATTACTTTTTTTTATTAACTTAACTTTTAATTCAATTGATTTTATTATGGACTAACTTGTATCTTAACTAAGTTAAATTTTTAGACTGTTAACTTTAATTTAACTTACAAGTTAGTTAAAAAAATATATATTAACTTACCCAACCCTGGATAAATGTTAGTATTACTTTGACTACGCGATAACTATTACTATAACGTAACCTTGTGATTGCACAGAGATACTATCCGAATCGCATATTAATCATCGATTACTGGAAGGACGCAAATACGGTAAAATACGACACCGAAGTCTGTACCACCTTTAAGAGAAAAGCATTTCTAAGAAAGACTTCGAAGGAATGTCGATAAAACGTAACGTTTCTAAATAAT
>NW_012039473.1:0-704 GCF_000956235.1 Wasmannia auropunctata
TATATTTTGCAAATTACGAATCTTAAGGCGATGCTGGCATGACGGCCGAACTTCACAATATAGCTGTTTTATCGATGATGCGTGCTATATTGATGTAGTTGATGTGTTCATGTTCACTACCATATCAACATCGCACATACACGTAACAAATTTTCGTGAACATATTTCTCGAAAATTAAGAATCTAAATCTAGTTCTACAAACTCCATGTCGTTTCTTCATGTAATCTATTAGTCTGGCCACTGCAATTTCGTAAGTACGAGTTGCAGACCTTTTATATCAAGCACATATTGTCTCGACTAGATCAAGACATCATATATCAATTAAGAAATAAAAATCTTTTATGTTCTCCGCATAAACCCCGAGCGTCAGACTAATATTAATGCGATATATATACTCTAATTTTGAAAAACAATTTGCAAATCCATTAAATGCGGAAAAATCTCGACACAAAAATTATTGCGTTTTATCGACAAAACAGACGATGCCAGCGTCCCCTTAATAATTTAATAAAATAATCAATTTTATGTTATCTATTATCTTACAACAATATTTTTCAATTAATTAAAAGAAAAAAAGAAAGATTTAAAAATAGATATTTGAAAAATATACTATTCTTAGCATATATTGCAATTTATATTAAACATAAAAACAAACATTTTGTTTCAGGTAATGAGAACTTCTATGGTATATTTAAATCTTTTA
>NW_012039474.1:0-1573 GCF_000956235.1 Wasmannia auropunctata
CATGGCTTGAAAAATCTACAATATGGAAGAAGATCGTATAAACAACAACAATAAGCAACTTATACAAAAAAGTATAGAACATCCAGAACGAAATTTGCATCCTTAATTGTAACATGCAATAAAAAAACAAAACATAATAAATTTTAATAATTTTATTAATTGTTAATTTGAGATATCTTACTTATACTCTTCAGCTTTGTCGATATGCACAGAACTACTTAAGATTATTTCAATATCTTCTGGTTCTTTCAAGAAGACTGCTGCTTTTGAACCTATATATGCAGATACTACACGTCCACACATGTCAAAATAATAAAGACCTCTCTGCATTACATTTTCGGGAACTTCTCCGAGAGTTAGTAATGCATGACCTAAAATAGGTACGGATGGTGGATCTAAAAAAAAAAAAGAAAGTTATTGTAGAACAATATAATAAACAATATAAAGCAAAAATCAGTGCTAATGAAGATTACAAACGAGAAAATATATATTCGAGTTAAAAGTTAAATCTTTTCTTTTTATTATTAATATGTGTACATACTTGGTATTTTCTTTATCATTCGAATTGTTCGAGATCTTTCGACGTAATAATAAGCTACTATTAAAGCTGTGACCAGCGTAGCCAGCAGAGAAAAAGTTGCGATCGAAAGATAAGATGTTGACGTTACTGGATCTACGTCCATTGCAACGTCTATTGTCTTGTGACAACGATGTAACCACTTATTCCTCACTTTTTTTCGTACAACTCACTAATTAATTATAATGTTGGCATTAAAAGATACAAGAAATCAAATTTAGAGTAACAGTACTTTAACAGAAATATTTTATTTGCTATTGGCAATTGAAGAAACATTAACTACCGCTAGACGGTGAATGCGTTCTGATCTGCTCGCAATATTGCTCGATATTTTATAAGCTAGTAGTTCGGAAGAATCTACGTATTTGGTCTCACTTTCAATTATACAGTGACCTCAATATCACATTGTTAGTTCATTTACATCACGTGAATAATCATTGATTGGATGAGAATATTGCGTCACGCATTCAATATCAAATTTATATTAATGTTTATTAATGTGAAAATATTCCTCTAATCATTACATAGCGGTAAATGCAACTTTTTTAATAAATAACAGGAAATCGCTCGATTGTAAACCAAGTGCATCGATAAAATCAGAAATATAGCAACATTTTATGTTTTTATGACGTACCAGAAAGTAACGGAAATTATTGGTGCACCGTAATCAATGTTAATTGATCTTGCTTTTAATTTTGAATTAACGCAAATTACCGCAATATGACGGTGACAGATGTCAACAGCACGACGATAAATACGTCCACCATCAACAACGCTGACGTAATAAAATAAAAATAAAGAGAAGAGTGCAACCGCAAAGATGGAAGAACCGATAAACGAAGAGGCTGAAATTACTTTAGAAGATTTGGCGCCAGACGGTGGCTGGGAATGAATGATTGCACTGGCAATGATATTAATTCTCGTTAGTATAATAATAATAATACATAGCTATAATAGTGTTTTAGTTATTAAACAGATATATGTATCACTCTTTAT
>NW_012039475.1:0-438 GCF_000956235.1 Wasmannia auropunctata
GCAAGCTTCGTAAATTTGAAAAATGCGTCATATCGTAATGACAAATCGTAATGTCTTCGATGTATGATATCGCTCAATCTATAATATTTAAATCATGATAAGTGTGTTTTCTACAAAATAAATATTTAATAACAAAATGTAAATTTAAAAAAGCAATGATAAATACTTCATCACAGCCATGGCATAGTCATATCCAGTTTTCTTCCTTTTCTCCTTTCCAACACCCATCGCTGTTTCCGTTAAAATGTCAACTGTTACGGCTGATAGATAATCGTGACAATCAAATTCCTTTCCAACTTTTTCGCGAAGCCGATTGACGAGGTCTACGCTGTTCTCGTAAAATAAAGGTACAAACGTCTTCAAAATATTCATGTGAAATGAGGGGGCAATTGCTTTTCTATGTCTGCGCCATTTGTCGCCCTTTGTGATCAATAAACC
>NW_012039476.1:0-389 GCF_000956235.1 Wasmannia auropunctata
TGGGGGAACTTATCACTATAATTACCTATTCGAGAGCAAATAAAGTTTCCTTGATCCCCCTCCTCTTTTCCTCAAAGGCGGTAATAAAAATTTTCCCTAGTCCAACTTTATCTAAGAAATCTGCTCCTAAAATACAATAGTCTTTAATTTCCGCTAGATAAACAGGAAAATCTAGAGAAAACTTTCCAACCTCTAAATGTACGATCGCTTTGCAATCTATTGGAACCATTTCTCCAGTGGGATAGTGCAACTTACAGCCTGCAATTGGAATAGAACGTCTATCTGCTCTAAGCAAGTCTTTCCTAAGAATCGTCACATCGGAACCCGTATCTATTTTAAATAAACACTCTTACCCGTCGAGTTGGCCTTTTAAACAAAAATAATCAAAA
>NW_012039477.1:0-384 GCF_000956235.1 Wasmannia auropunctata
ATAATATTTATGAGAAAACAAATCAAAGAATATAATTCTTAATTATTACACAATCATTGCGCATTTCATCATTATATAAAAGATAATATTGCTTCTTTAGAGAAAATACTATCTCTATAAAATTTTTCGCAATATTCCGTGATATTAAGCAAAAAGCTGCTTTGTTAAAAATGTATTACAAAAACAACAGTAAATAGATTTTCTGTTAAAGAAGCTGAATTTAGAACACGAAAAATTATACTCAAAACGGCAAATTCAACTGATCTAGATATTAATTGACGCTTTCGATTAGTCAAAACCAATTATATAATTCTTTTCTTAGAAAGTTTTTATTAGTCATCTTTATTTAAAACGTAAATTATGTAATAAATCTCACTTAAAAAA
>NW_012039478.1:0-576 GCF_000956235.1 Wasmannia auropunctata
AGTTGGTTGATGGGCACAATACGAGGATCCGACTCCGCGGGGAACGGGACTTCGATTTATGATCAATAACTCTGACACCTTTATATTCGTTTAGAATATAACACTTTTATTTCACCTTTTAAATTCACAGACTCTTATTTTATTTAACACCTTCACCTTTACGATAATGTAAACAGAACAATTGTCACGACACGAACGTCGTGCTCGAACGTGATTATGACGGACTTAAGGACTGACCGCTCGCGGCTGATCGTTGCGCGTACTTATGGCTACGCGTTGCCGCGTCAGCGCTCAGCATTTTGGCAATTGCATTGCGCGTTCTCGGTACGTCGCGGTCAACGTTCTGATTTATTGTAACTTCTTAATACAATGCGATATTACTTATTTTACGCCGAATGCCTCGTCGGCTCGAATAGCTATTGATTGATTTTCACAATACTTATTGTTGTTGCGGGGGCATCGGCCTCGCAACATTCCTCCCCCTACGGGAAAAGAAAATGAGGCTACGAATTTCTTACTATTACTAATTTTACATTTTGATTCCCGAGTATGGTTTATAATCGTTTCTTATATTTG
>NW_012039479.1:0-637 GCF_000956235.1 Wasmannia auropunctata
CCGCGGGCGGTCAGTCCTTAAGTCCGTCATAATCACGTTCGAGCACGACGTTCGTGTCGTGACAATTGTTCTGTTTACATTAATCGTAAAGGTGAAGGTGTTAAATAAAATAAGAGTCTGTGAATTTAAAAGGTGAAATAAAAGTGTTATATTCTAAACGAATATAAAGGTGTCAGAGTTATTGATCATAAATCGAAGTCCCGTTCCCCCGCGGAGTCGGATCCTCGTATTGTGCCCGTCAACCAACCCCCGGGCACAACACATGATATGAATTAAATAAAAAAATAAGTAATGACATAAGTAAAATGAATAAAGTCAAATAAATAAACAAATATTATATAAAATATGAATCAAATCAAATAAAAAATAAAATGAAATAGAACATAATAAGAATTAAAAATAAAAGGAATGATATAAGTAAACTATATATCAAATAAATAAACAAACAAAGAATGAAACAAAAATAAAATGTAAAAATAAATAAGAAATAAATGTTAAAATATAATAAGGAAGTGAATGTCTACGTCGTCGCCGTCGATCTTAGTGATGTTATACGATTCATTTTTTCAATAAAATAAAATAAAATGTATGTATATAAATTATATAAAATATGAATCAAATTAAATAAAAAATAAAA
>NW_012039479.1:7906-8433 GCF_000956235.1 Wasmannia auropunctata
GCATCTATGTTGGCGGCATGCGGAGCAGCAGCGGTAGAATCACGCGGAAAAGCAGCGGCGGCGGCGATGGTATTGGCGGTGGCAATGCGCGCGGCGGCGGCAGCATGCGGAGGAGTAGCGGCGGTAGCGGTACGCGAAGGAGCGGCAGCGGCGGCGGCATGCGGAGGAGCAGCGGCGGTAGCGGTACGCGAAAGAGCGGCGGCGGCGGCGGCATGCGGAGGAGCAGCGGCAGTAGCGGTACGCGAAGGAGCGGCGGTGGCGGCGGTGGCATGATGCGGAGGAGCAGCGGTGGAAATGACCTCCGTAAAATTTTGTAGCCGTCTTGAACTTGCAGGGCAGTAGGGAAGAGACTTGAACAAGTCTATATTTCCATCCAAATCCACATTCTCTAAGTCTATATCCAGCATCTGAAATTGAAAAAATGTACATATGTATAATAAAATTTTAAATAGAATTTAAATTTAAAAAATATTTGTAAATATTACAAATACTTACGTCTTGTTATTGCGTCATTTTGATGAGAAGCA
>NW_012039480.1:0-714 GCF_000956235.1 Wasmannia auropunctata
TTCGAGGTTGCTGATTACGAATCTAAGGTCAAAATTTAAAAATTCAAAATAACGAAATTCAATATGGCGGACCCAAATTTAAAAAACGATGCAAATTTTATGAAAATGTATATCTGGGGGTTCTCGGAGTCGCTGATTACGAATCTGTAATTAGATTCCCGAAATTCAAGATGGCAGATTCAATATGATGGATCCGAATTTGAAAAATGATGCAAATTTTATGAAAATGTATATCTGGAAGTTCTCGGGGTCGCTGATTACGAATCCGTAATCAGATTCCCGAAATTCAAGATGGCGGAACCGAATTCGAAAAACAATGCAAATTTTATGAAAATGTATATCTGGAGGTTTTCGGGGTCGCTGATTACGAATCCGTAATCAGATTCCCAAAATTCAAGATGGCAGATCCAATATGGCGACTATAATCCGAAAAACAGTGCTAACCCACACAGCACGAAGTCGACTGTTAGTCGACTGTCAGTCGGCAGAAGAAGTCTAAAGTCGACTTCAAAGTCAGACTAAATGTCAACTTATAGCCGACTAACAGTCGATAAATGTCTCGACTATAGTCGGTTGTAAGTCAGCCATGTCAGTCGACTTTATGGCAACTATAAGCCGACATTTTTTATTTGCCAACTAGGTTATGTTGATTAGGTTGACTTTTAGCCGACAATAAGTTGACTTTTAGCCAATACAATAAGCCAACATTAGTTA
>NW_012039481.1:0-311 GCF_000956235.1 Wasmannia auropunctata
TAGTACAAAGGCGTGTAATTTAAAGAAATGAAATAAAAGAGGTTTAAAATCTTAGCTACAAACGTATATCATAAACTTATTTAAAATACGTAATAAGATAAAAGGAACCACAGCGAAAAATTAAATTAGAATAAAATAAGATAGAATAAAATAAGATTAAATAATAATAAATAAACACACTTGTTGTGAATTTTATTGTATTTTGAATGAATAAAATATACATTTCGAGTAATAATTTTAAATTTTCAATGATTAGTTGATATCTAGTTGCAATGGCTAGATCGGAAGAGCACACGTCTGAACTCCAGTCA
>NW_012039482.1:0-313 GCF_000956235.1 Wasmannia auropunctata
TTTAATTGTAGTTTGTATTATAATAATACAATAAATATATAATAAAAAATCAATTGCACAAGATAACATAAAATTTATTTTGTTATTGTAAGAATCCATAATCAATCAAAAACACAATAAGTGAAAATAATGATATACATTGTGACGTGACGTACCATTGTGAGTTACACCGTTTTCGCGGAATTGAGCTTGTCGGACGAGCGACGAAGTTGCACCACGCTCGCGAGTGCGGTCGCAACATATACATACAACACTGAATTCAAATGGCGCGGTAAGATGGCGGTGTCTGGAATCAATTTCTCATTGGCTGTTA
>NW_012039483.1:0-459 GCF_000956235.1 Wasmannia auropunctata
CATACGAATTACGCTGTATCGTTCCCACTCGGATGGATTATAATCCTCGGATTCTTCGTAAGTTTTCATTACACCATCGAACACCTAAAAATAATAAGTACCATTCACTGTACAGGAGAAGATATGTGAAAAGGTGGCAAATTATAGGATCAGTCTACAAGCATATTAATCTTACATAAAATGTAAAACTTTTTTTTAAATCGAAACATTATATTCTTTTGTATTTGTCTTAGAAATCGCAAATATAATCAAGTTATATGAATGCCTTCGAGTTTTATAACATTTACTTACAGCGTATGTCAAGTTCTGCGCGAGTTTACCTTCTACCTTAGTCTCATGTATGCTCACTACGTGAACATGATGGCCTTTGCGAAGCAGTCCTTTAATCAAATTCACTACCCAGATATGGTGGCTAGTTGACGGAATAGGCTCTATCAATAAAATCGACAATGGTTTTGA
>NW_012039484.1:0-3042 GCF_000956235.1 Wasmannia auropunctata
AGATGTGTATAAGAGACAGATGTAATTCCATGAAAAATCAGTAGGATCGTTTTCTAAAATACCGATTTGAAAAGTAGAGATTTCAAGCTGTAAAATGCTTTTTTGAACATCTCGATACGATTATTTTTGACGAAGTTACACTCTCTTGAATTTTGCCTATTTTTGGAGGGTAGAGTAAGAGGGTAAAGATGCTTCAATTTTGTTGAGAAGTGTATTATAATCAATTTTAATTCTCAATTATAATGATAAAAAACTTACATTAAAAATAAAATATTTTACTAGTTATAAATGTCCCAATTAAATTAATATAATACACTTTTCAATCAATATTTATACCACCTGTAAGTCGTTTTTAAATTAAAAACGGGCTAGATTTTTATAGGAATCGAGTAGCATACATAGAACTTCACTTTGTTGCATCCATTTCACAATCATTAGATTGTCCGATATTGGAAAAGGCACTTCAATATCAAGCTTCCACAATACTCGTTGCTTCAATTTCGACAGAGCTAATATAACGGTCTTAATCTTGTCTAATCCGATAGATTTCCATTTCACATTTGTTCCCAAGGATATTACGACAGCGCCATTCTTTGCTCCATCAAGAAATTCGCGCACATTCTGCGAAATAATAAAAAACATTACCATAATTTATAAAGATACTAACATTATAATAACAAAACATTATAAAAATATACAAAGATATGTATTTTAATACCAAAACAGCTAGTATAAGTAACCGATACATTTTCAATTTCATTATGTAAGCATGCAAAAAATTGTAATATTAAATTTATTTAAATAAGATTCGTACGCGACATTTTTTTTATCGATCATCGTTATAAATAGAAAACTATTTTAGGAAATATTTCTAGTATCTAAATTTTTAGACTTTGTCAAATTTTGTTATAAAATTTACAATATGCGTGATATTGTGTTTTAAAATTTATTTTCTGTTTAATTATGACAGTAATTAATTATTAAATATTCAAAGTATTGAGTAAATAGCAATTTCACATTATCAAATTGTTATTTACTTGATTATAAACATTTTAAAAAACTTAGCACATTTAAAATATGTTTTTTACATATTAGAATTGGTTGTATATATATATGTACATTTTGTAAAAAATAGATACTAAAATTATAAATCCGAACCTGCATAAGAAATTGACAAGATTTTTCTTGATCTACAATTAAGATCCAAAATCTCGATAAATTAAACAGTATTTCTTGTCACAATATTAATTTTTAATAGAACGTAAAAATTTGTGCAAGAAGGAATAGAAAAATCTTCTTGTTATTTCAAAAGTCTAATTTGGATAGTTATGAACAATAATTCAATTGAGATTTTATTAAATTTCCATTTTCTCAATGTGTATAATTTTTTTACTAATATTCTTACTGTAATTATTACTAATTCTTAATAAAAGAAAACGACTTTATAGAACATACTACGAAATATATTCGCGACAAACAATTGAAAGTAATAGGGAAATTATTCGAATCCAATATTGTATATATACTATATACTATTCATATAGTAGTTTCTCCACTAATCCAATAATATCTTTCCTCAAGAGAATTTTTCTTACCTTGGGATATGTCACGACTACCTCGCCAGCAATCGGTTTCACGGCTTGGGCATTTAGTCCTGCAATCTCGAGGGTATTCGGCGGCAATGGAATCCCAGATTCGAACGCAGGATGACTATTGATTAGTACGATATTAATACTGTCCTTTTCTATTTCACGTAATGGCCTGATTGCTTGGCCTACGTATTCCTCAGCGAGCCGTTGAGCAATAGGTAAGAAATAATAATGTCGTATGAGATTATCCACAATGTAATATAGAGCGTTCCATGTTCTTAACCACAAACCTACGGGTTTCGCAATTGCTGCATGCGTGTAAGGTCGAACAGTTGGATAACTTGGACCACCGATGAAATCTTTGAGCCAAGGTGCAGGGCCAAACGGAATGTATCCCACTATAGGTGGCTTACCTTTAGCAATCTGGAAAACAATATCTATAGAAAGACAATAGGAAAAACTAAAACTAAATAACTATCACCTTAGAATAAATAGACAAAAGGATGTAAATCAAGCATTACTATGTAAAAATTTGCTGTAACTTTTATTAGTAGATAATATGGAAATGATATACATATATGTTCATATAAATAAACATAAAAAATTGAGCTGATTGCGTAATTCAGTAATATTCAAAAAATCTCCGTATGGATCTCCGTATGGAAATTTCCGATTGTTATTTAAAGCAGAATTATCTAAAAGTTTGGTCAAAAACATAGAAATACCATTAAAAAATGTTAAAATCTTATTATACAAATCTTATTATACAAATTCAGATTTTGATTGTTTCAAAAATACATTTTATGTTCTGTAATGTGAGAATCTGCTCAATAAATAGTGCATCAGCTGTACATCGAATCAACTAAGTAAGAAAATCAATCAATAAGGATCGTTCTCTCTCGGATATCGCGCACCCGAGTTGTGTTATCACTTATATGAACGATAACTAGACGCTAGTTTTCTACGCAAACACAACTTGATTTATAAAGCAACTTCAATTGCTTCAATTGCTACAATATAAAAATGGATTAAACAATTATATCCAAAGCAGAACAACTAGTCACAATAAAATAAATCGTAACTAATAGAATTTTGATGTCAGTATGACTTTTTTCTGCTTGTAATTTCACCTGTAAAGATTGCATTATCTTTACCTCCCACAAACCGTAGAAACATTGATGTAAAGTAATGTCCTGTACTATAACGTCAAATTTGACAGTCTTAACCATTTCCAAAAGCTCTTTCGCTGCCTTAGTTTTTATCTCTGCTTCACATGCCTGGATTCCCCACTGATACGTAAAATACGCCATACGAATTACGCTGTATCGTTCCCACTCGGATGGATTATAATCCTCGGATTCTTCGTAAGTTTTCATTACACCATCGAACACCTAAAAATAATAAGTACCATTCACTGTACAGGAGAAGATATGTGAAAAGGTGGCAAATTATA
>NW_012039485.1:0-308 GCF_000956235.1 Wasmannia auropunctata
GCACCAATTAAATGTTTGGACTTGTAACGCAAATTAGCTTATTAGCTGAGGCTAGGATAGAAATATCATATTGATCTTCCTAATCAATCGATGCTTATAAGCATCTTAAAATACTGAAAAGAACTTATTGCGAAAAATATTGCCTCAGCCAGGATTTAAAACTAGGGTTTCCTGACTTTCCAGGGCGGGTATCTTAACCAGCTCAACCACCAAGGTATGTGATAATATTTATCGCAAGATAAAAAGATTATTGTCTAGAATACACCGCAATAAAATAAACGGATGCACTAACATATATGTAATATTTT
>NW_012039486.1:0-737 GCF_000956235.1 Wasmannia auropunctata
ATATCTCGCGCCTATCTAAACGATCGCGTTTCAGAGCTCGCGGTCGTCTTTGTTAATTATAAATAAGACTGTTGAATTTCTCGCGCCCATTTAAACGATCACGTTTCGGAGCTTGCAATCGTCTTTGTTAATTAAATATAGGATAGTAAAATTTCCGTGCCCGCATTTAAACGACCAGATATCGCGAACGTTGTAATTAATTAATCATAAAATTGTTAAATATCTCGCGCTTATTTAAACGTTAGCGTTTCGGAGCTCGAGATCTCGAGCGTTTTTATTAATTAAATAGAAGACTGTAAAATTTCCGCGCCTATTTGAACGAACACTTTCCGGAGCACGCAAACGTTGTTATTGATTAATAATAATGCACTGTTATATTTATAGCGTCAAACTAAACTTTATTTAAGTCGCCACTGATCCTACTTAATAAATAGTTATTTTTAACTAAGACATTATAGTTATTTTTAAATATAATAATGAAATTTAACTCAAAATATATGAATTCCCATACATTTAAACTGTATTAAATTATTTAACTTTATTGTTTCATCAAAAAACTATTTATTAAGTAAGAACAGTGGCGACTTAAATAAGTTTCACACTATAGATTTAACTGTGTAAAATTTAAATTAAATCTTATTTATTATTCTATTTATATATATCATAGAGTACTTAAAATTTTTACCTATTCTACTTTGCTAATCTTAAGTCAATCACAGCGGTTTTCTATGCAATAT
>NW_012039487.1:0-381 GCF_000956235.1 Wasmannia auropunctata
ATATAAGATAGACTCCACATCGGCTGGATTGTCCGGTGGAAGGGGCGTCCATGCCATATTGCATAAGAGAAAAAGAGAGAGAAAATACCAAGTTCCCTGTCCTTCACTTACTGTCCTTCCCTTACTTACTGCACACTTCACTGCGCATCCGATCTGCCCGATCTGCGCAGAGAAGGACAAGAAACCTTGCAACTTTCTGTCTCGCAATGGCATGGACGCGTATATATAGCTAATGTGGAGTCTATCTTATATGTCTATGGTATATTCACACATATCGGTCGAAAAATGTTTTTTTTTTATAACAAAATATAATTATCTTCATACCATCTTGCGGGAGACCGTTACATCTCAAAAACTATTCATGATATCAAAAAATGTTGT
>NW_012039488.1:0-466 GCF_000956235.1 Wasmannia auropunctata
GGACTTTCTGAGGATACGATGAGGCGCTCATTTGCTATACCACAGGACGTCCTCAGGACGTCTCTGGATGAAAATAGGACATCCTGAGAACATCCTCAAATCCCGTCCTGGACGCCCTGGGGACGTCCTTAGGACGTCCTTGTGCTGTTTGGGAATTATTATATAACATACTTAAAATATTAAGTTTAAAGTACTTTTAATTAAAATATTTAATTAAAATTAAATTTTAAATAATTGAATATTTAATATGTATAGTATATTAAGCTTTAAAGATGTTGATAATCTTTTGATTAGTTTTGATTTTAGATTGGAGTATTATCGATATAATTAAGATTAAGAATTCTACATACCTTTTAAACTCCACATTATCCTTTGATCGACAGCATCTCGGAAGATCTGCAATTCCTTTCCGCATGCCGTTGAGTTCAGAAGATCGAATTTCGAAGCAATGGCATAAGCGGGCAGT
>NW_012039489.1:0-556 GCF_000956235.1 Wasmannia auropunctata
CAGACGTGTGCTCTTCCGATCTATAATTCCTTTAATTATTCTGCATATAAAAATAGTGGAATTATTGAAAAATTAAACGTTTACGAGATATTTTATACTTTATTCTGGCATCTATATAATGGAAAGAATAACCCCTTTGTACAAAGTATCATTAGCTCAGCGTTAGCGTACAAGTCTGATGTTCTAGGGATCCAGGCTCGAATCTCGAATATCTCGATGTGTTTTCAAAAATTATAAATCTTCGTATAAATTATAACTAATAATAATAGAAAACATGCAAAACAAAAACTATACAAATAATAATATGTAATTAATTATTTAAAAAAATTTTTTTTTGTTAAAATAATATATGGGAATGAGGTGCTCATTTGCTATACCACAGGATGTCCTTAGGACATCCCTGGATGAAAATAGGACCTCCTGAGAATGTCCTCAGTACCCGTCCTGTGGACGTCTTCAGGACTTTCTGAGGATACGATGAGGCGCTCATTTGCTATACCACAGGACGTCCTCAGGACGTCCCTGGATGAAAATAGGACATCCTGAGAACGTCCTC
>NW_012039490.1:0-318 GCF_000956235.1 Wasmannia auropunctata
GTATGTATGTATGTATGTATGTATATACAGGATAAAGTAAAAAAAATTTAAAGAGATAATAATAAGAATTTTAATTAATTATAATTACGAGGAGCGTTCAAGTCAAACCGGGACTTTTAATTTTATGAACAGAAAAAGATATCCTGATTGAATTTTTGATTTTATTAATTATGCTGATTAGTTACAAGTGTCTTCTAACGCCTTATGGTGGTATTAATGTCGCGGGCCACGCGAATTACTTTTTAAGCAATATGGCGCGCAGCCATACCAGTTCAAAAACTGAACAGCATGTTGTAATGAAATTCCTCGTGAACGAAG
>NW_012039491.1:0-466 GCF_000956235.1 Wasmannia auropunctata
TAATGTTTCACATCTAGGTATCTGAATGCGGACATTAACGGTTTATGCAATGTTTCAAAAATGTTTCTGCGCATATCTCCGAAACATTTCATATTTCAGAATAACGTTTATGAAAAGTTTCTGATATGTTTTTTTGTACAGCGGGATAGTTTCGCGGCGTGAAGAAACGTGCTGTGCTCCACGTCTTTCTGTGAAGTTTGGTATTACAAAGAGCTCGGCCCTTCGGCCTATATCGCTATTCTTCGGTTCGCTTGCAGAGGCCACCGCCGGACGAGTTTGTCGGGTTCAAGGTTCGAGTCGAGTTTCTGTGATTGAGTTGTGAATTGAGTAAAATAGTAAATTTTGTAAAGGTGTTAAAAATTTTAAAGTTAACTCTTGTTTCATACAACGGTTAACAAAAAAAGACAGATGGTTGAAAAATAAAACCCCCGATAAATTAAACGCTTGTAAGATTAATACCCGTTAT
>NW_012039492.1:0-800 GCF_000956235.1 Wasmannia auropunctata
AGAAAACTTTCCAACCTCCAAATGTACGATCGCTTTGCAATCTATCGGAACTATTTCTCCAGTGGGATAGTGCAACTTACAGCCTGCAATTGGAATAGAACGTCTATCTGCTCTAAGCAAGTCTTTCCTAAGAACCGTCACATCGGAACCCGTATTTATTTTAAATAAACACTCTTGCCCGTCAAGTTGGCCTTTTAAACAAAAATAATCGAAATTTTCTCTTAAATTTCCAAAAGATTTAACACGAAATCGCTCCCGACTCGGGGCCCCACGCCCTTCTGCCGAACTCGCCCCGCCAAGTTCGACTACTCCGAGTTTCCCTTCCCCTTGATTGACAGAGAAGGGCATTCCGCGCCGAAATGTCCCACTGCCCCACATTGCCAACATTCTTTTTGAATGCGTCCGAATTTAGGTTTAAAATTGTCTCTTTTCTTAGACTTTTCAAAATTTTCTTTTAACTCACTTTTTTTTCCCCGAATTTAGGCATTTTTTTTATAATTTTCTTGTTTTCGCGAAAAACTATTTTCCTGTATCGTTTTAATAGCCATAGCTCTCTCAATGGCTGCTCTCAGAGACGTCAATCCCTCCAATTGCAGTGTTCGTTTAATGAAACCGTCCGACAGAGCTGCAACAAATTGCGCGCATGCGATCTTATCTCGTACCTCGAGAGAGCATTCCGGATAGGCCACATGGGACAAACGTTCGAGATCCCTCCCGAGTGTAGGCAGATCCTCTCCGAATTTTTGCCTCCGGTTAGTGAATTGCGTATAATAAGTTTGAGCCATATGCCCGTCACCGAA
>NW_012039493.1:0-841 GCF_000956235.1 Wasmannia auropunctata
AAAGGCCGTTTTTTCCTTATCCTGCGAACGCACTTTAACCTGCCAATAACCGCTCTTCAAGTCTAAGGTGGTAAACCAGGAATGTCCGGACAAACGGTCAAGAAGGTCCTCTATTCGTGGGATTGGATAGGAATCTTTTTTAGTGACTGCATTAAGCTTTCTATAATCTACACAGAATCTAATCGAACCGTCTTTTTTTTAAACTAAGACCGCTGGGGAAACCCAAGGGCTATGCGACTCCTTAATTACCCCCTGCTCTTTCATTTCTCTTAAAATTCCTTCTACCTCCCCACGCATCTGTAGTGAAATCCGCTTAGGTGACTGTTTGATTGGCGATGAATCTTTTACTTCAATAGAATGTTCCACCACAGAGCAATTTCCCGCTACAATATCTTCCGAGAAAACATTCTGAGATTCTTCTAATAAATTAACAAACCTTACCTTCTGACACTTATCCAAAGCTTGAGAGTGCCTTTCATAGAATTCCTTAAGAAAGTGGGGGAACTTATCACTATAATTACCTATTCGAGAGCAAATAAAGTTTCCTTGATCCCCCTCCTCTTTTTCCTCAAAGGCGGTAATAAAAATTTTCCCTAGTCCAACTTTATCTAAGAAATCTGCTCCTAAAATACAATAGTCTTTAATTTCCGCTAGATAAACAGGAAAATCTAGAGAAAACTTTCCAACCTCTAAATGTACGATCGCTTTGCAATCTATTGGAACCATTTCTCCAGTGGGATAGTGCAACTTACAGCCTGCAATTGGAATAGAACGTCTATCTGCTCTAAGCAAGTCTTTCCTAAGAATCGTCACATCGGAACCCGTATCTATTTTAAATAAA
>NW_012039494.1:0-417 GCF_000956235.1 Wasmannia auropunctata
GGCAGGCAGATGTGGTCGAGATGCGACCTTACACGCGGTTCAACAAAGGTTACCACTACATTCTCACCGTTATTGATGTGTTCAGCAAGTTTGCATGGGCGTACCGCTNAAACCAGAGTGGAAGTGAAATGGCTAAAGCAATCGCAAAGATAATTCGAGACGACGAAAGATGTCCGAAAAATTTACAAACTGACATGGGAAAGGAATTTTACAACGTAAACGTACAGAAACTCTTGAAAAAACATGATATCAATCATTACTCTACGTATTCCGTAATGAAGGCGTCGGTGGTCGAACGATTTAACCGAACGTTGAAGAACAACATGTGGAAACAGTTTACGCTCAACGGAAATTATAAATGGATCGACTTGCTATCGCGTCTCGTGTCAGAGTACAACGCACGAAAGCATCGAACTA
>NW_012039495.1:0-342 GCF_000956235.1 Wasmannia auropunctata
TTCCTTCTTCTTTTAAAAAAAATTAATATTTTCAAGATTTTTGCATTTTGCAGCTTGCAACGATTTCAGAGTAATGGCGTTTTGAACAAGTTGCGGGACATGTATTTCGCAAAAAATCCCTCGAATAAGATGACTTACGATGTAGTCGATATAAGCGATGTAACGCCGGTTCTGACGATGATAATGGGCAGTATGATTCTGGCACTATTTATTTTGCTAATCGAGAAAATGTACTATTCGTTTAAATTTCAATTTAAGAACAAGAAATCATCTGTTAAAAAATTGAGTCACAATCTTGGCGTAAAGAATAAATTACGAAAAAGAAACAAGAGAAATTTACAA
>NW_012039496.1:0-524 GCF_000956235.1 Wasmannia auropunctata
AAAGATCGAATGGTGTTTTGTACTTATTGTTTCTGACTTGCATAAGGAGTTTGCAGCTTCTGTCTGCGCTTGTCAGGAAACAGACTAATACTAATTCAGTCTGTGCGCCTTGCCTCGCTAACTTCTGACAGATCTGCTCGGAAGAAGAAATGTTTGTTTGAAAGAATTTATAAAGTATCTTTTTTTTCTATTTCTTTTTTAAATTTTGAAGCTTTCAAATATAAAACAGCATAACTATTGATATAATATATAAAATTGGTGTATATACTATTGTGATAAAAAACCGATAAATGTTAAAATAAAAAGAAACTTATTACATTAGAATACAAATTATAATTGGTTTGCTTCAAAATACCCCCATCACCTCTAATACACTTTTCCCATTGTTCTAATGCTCTAATAAGGCTTTATAATCATTTAGAGTTTACCGTGAAGGTTTCGAATCAATTGAAAACATTGAGACAGTCACGATAACGCAATTAAAGACACTTATGAAAGAAGACTTCCAGTACTGCTTTAGCAAG
>NW_012039497.1:0-467 GCF_000956235.1 Wasmannia auropunctata
AAAATTTTAATTAAAAATGAAACCTATTATTATAGATTAATTTTTTAATTAAGGAGACATATTATCTTCAGACCTCACCCAGTTCTTTTATTGGTATTTAAAAAAAACTATTTTTAGTTTTATTAGTGAAATTGGGCCCACGGTGAATAGCATTGAAATGTGAGTATAAGAATTTTAGGGAATCAAAAAAAGTTTTAAAAATTCCATAAAGCCAACCTTGTAAAATAAGTCCCCTCAGTGTTAGAGCTGTTCAAAGTTCGTTATTATGACTCTGTATTGTACCACCGGTTTTATCCGATTTTTCTGCATTTAGAGCGTCTTCCTATGGAACGCCGTTTTACTATTTATTAGTACTTCGAATAATCGCAGATAAAGAAATCACAATTATATTTTGTAAAAAACATTTTCTAACGTAACAAACAGTTATTTCTTATTTAATGTTGTCTTTATATCATTGCATATATTAT
>NW_012039498.1:0-426 GCF_000956235.1 Wasmannia auropunctata
AAGGCCGCTGCTTCGGCCTCGAGAGAGGAAATCTTTTTCTTTGCGGGGACGTACCCGCCGCCACGGCCCGGCCGGCCAAGATCCGGATCGCCTCCCTCAGGAGGAAGACGTTGACCCGAATCCGCCGGCCCGCAGGCCCCGACTTCAACGCCTTCACGGTCCGGCGCAAATCGTCAATTTCGTGGAGCCAGCCGTCGGATCGCCCCGCGATCTCCGACAGCCGGCCTCCGCGAATAACCTCGAGCCGCTTGGCGGCCAATGCCTTCTCCTTCGGGGAGAAGGCCGCTGGGATCCTTCGGACCCGCGGCTCCTCCTCCTCCGAATCGGAGAGCGAACTCGGGTCCGCCATCTCCGCATCATCCAGCTCACCCGGGGGAGGGGAGCGCCTCCAGAACTTGTTCAGCTCCGGTGGCGACTTCCCCATCC
>NW_012039499.1:0-307 GCF_000956235.1 Wasmannia auropunctata
CAACATATTTATTAGATAATGAAGAAGAAACTGTATTTATAACCATATTAATCGAGCTGATCGAAAGTCAAAAAATTGATTCGATTAAAACAAAAATTACTGGAAGCTTTAAAAAAACAAAATAATAAAGGAATTTTAAAGGAAAATTAAAGGAAGCTTTAGAAAAGCAAGAATTATAAATTTTATTTTAGTAAATTTTTATTACATATTTATTTTAGTTTTATTACATATTTATTTTATAATATAATTTTGTCTCAATTATATATTTAATATTTTTGTATCTATCTTTTTTGAATCTGTCTCTTAT
>NW_012039500.1:0-862 GCF_000956235.1 Wasmannia auropunctata
CTAGAAAACGCGTAAGTCAAGCGCTTTCTGCTGGCTAACCATTTCTCACCGCTAGTAAAAAAAGGACTGTGTGACGCGAGCGGGTCCACTTTGGGATCGATTTGGACGGTATTCTCAGAGAAATTCGAATAATTAGTTTGCAGTACTGTTTTCACCAGTTCCGGCTCGAGGATCATCAACGACGGCGACGTGAAGTTGTAGATGCCAACCATGCTACGACCCTTATAGTCATTATAGATCTTGCAACAGAAATCGGGGAAATCCGTCTTCATGGAGATCACCGGCAACATGTGACCGAATCCTGGTAGGGCTCCATCCAGGCACGGCACTCCACGTTTTTGCCAGAACTTGTAATTTCGCGTCAGATAAAAGTAGAGGGCTATAAGCGCTCCGAGAATTAGAGACAACAGCATGACTGTCATTTTACTTCTGAATGATACGTGAGTTTAGTTAGATAAATGTAGCCTTTAATGATAAGGTATAGAATAAGATGTAGCCTTGACCACGTATCACATGCGACTGGTCAGTCGTGATTTAGCGGGATTCATCATTGAAGTGAGCGTACATTGATAGCGTCCATTATCGCCCGGACGAATGACATCATAAAATAGTAATAAAAGTCGCATTGACGACTTGCAGTGTCAACAAGTGAACTTTATTTTTACGCGATTTCTTGAGTAACATTTTACAAATGTACAGACTAAATAATCCTTGTGAATACTGAAGAAAGGATATAAGAAAAATAAATATTAAATATTACGAAAATTTTAGATTATTTTTAGACTGAGTTAAAAACAAAATAAAAAAATATTTTATAATGACTAAAGTATTCTAATGATGAAATAGAGATATATGATATAGA
>NW_012039501.1:0-2203 GCF_000956235.1 Wasmannia auropunctata
GTAAGCCGTCAGATGTATTTTTCTCATGAAACTGAGCTACTTGTAGAAAAGTCACGCAGGCGCATTTTCTCCCTGTCAACGCCAGCACTTCATTCTAGCCTACGCATTTACAGGATACACTTCGTCTTTGAGAAGGATATACATCTTATAAGTTCTATTTTTCCAATAGTAAATCTATTGGGTAAAGCGTATTTATATAACTTAAAAATAATTTGATCAATACATAACATGAAACTATTAATTTTTAAAACGATTGTTGATTAATATTTTTAGAGATAAATACTTTTAATTATTGACATAAGCAGTAGTTAAAAAGCTACATAACAAGTTAGCTGAGTGTCAGCGAATTTATTATCTATATTTGTATTATTCATCATTGTACCAAAATGATTTTTCCTTTTTATTTTTTAATATTTTAGTTTATTTGTAATTTATTAATGAAATCTCTTATCTTAAATATATGCGTAAATGTTAATATCAAATAACATTGATTAAGAATATTATTTAATGTATTAGCAACAACTTGCGCGTGGGAAAAATTTTACATTAGATTAATTAAAATATTTAAATATGCTCTGTTTATGTTTAAACTATAATTAATATATCTGATTTCAATACATTACAAAAATTTCCATTACTATTTTAATTTAATTACATTTTTAATTACCTTTTTTAGCAGGGAAATATCTATCTACACTGTATGTCTAAAAAATATATCTATTTATTTTCTAACTGTAATTACCTTCCATTTTTTATTAATACTATATTTTCATTATTATAATATATTAATGTGTATTTTGTCATCGTGTAGAATACATGACAGTGAAATAAGATACGGAGAGCTTTACTAGCTGCAAATAATAATACTTATAAACATATTCTTTTATTCATGAATAAGCGGGTACTATTCTGAAATATTCTACAAAATATTACCGTAGCAAAACACTCCATGGATGCATCATATAGTCCACCGATATTTAAAGAAAATTCCTTGCCTCTTCTTTGTAATAGGAATAGTATCATTCTTTGTATGTGTAAAGGAGTTCTATACCATTGGACGTTGTACCTACAGAAATGAATATATATACAGATAAACAGCAAATTGCTAATTGAAGACAGGAATTTTTTATTATTTAATTTCAGCACACTGATTTAAAAATGCTACAGATAAATTCCTATATCTATGTAACCGCATGTCTCGTTAAAACCTCGTTGTAACTGCTGAAAAAAAAGTTTGCACATATTCTCGTATAAGAATGTTTCTCTTACACAGTAACGAATATGTCATTATTATGATCAATTATAAGCTGCCCAATATAGTTGGCTAGAAACATATATGAGATGCTTACAATCGCATATATGAACGGCAGTGCAAATGTGATAACATTATTTTTAGATGATACTATCTGGAAAAGCTAAAAAACAAATTTCGGGTATCATTAATCTTCTACGTATGTACCTTTTAACTATCAATGAATAATGCACAAATTTTGCTCTGTCTTACATCTAAAACTACAGTTTATGTACAAATGTAATTATTATAAATTATTAACTAAATACAAAAATGCCAATATGTTTTACATTAACGAATGTTGTTTCTAGATTACCTAAATTTTTACAATAATCGTTATTAAATTTAGCAATAAAAAATCTGCTATTTTGCAGATAAATGATATGTATTTACAATGTTATTATATTTTATGATAGAGTATGTATTCGACTTTTTCGCGTCATTTTTCTTCTCATGGTATTTATAAACATATACATTGTTATCATTTTTTGGCTTTTATTTAAGATTTGTATAGCATTGATTTGTCAATTCTTTAAATACGTATTTATAAAATTATTACACGTAATTTCGATGCAACTCTTACACATTGTTATATAATACAAAACCGGAAACTTACTTGAAACAGATTCAAGCTAAAACAAGCTATTACACATCCTGTGAAAAAAAATACCATTGTTTCGATTGTGGACGTCAGATGCCTGGACAATCTTCAAAAATAGTAAAAATATTATTAACGTATATTAACGAATATTATTGGCGTAGATACAAACTTCATAGCTTGACGATGAATGTCGACGGCACATGTTATACCCTCGGTTCGGATGAAAATCTTATTTTTTATTGTAAAATTTTGTAAAATATCGATGTTTACTGCATGCTCGATACGATAACTGCTGTCTCTTATACACATCT
>NW_012039502.1:0-5213 GCF_000956235.1 Wasmannia auropunctata
AGATGTATATCCTTCTCAAAGACGAAGTGTATCCTGTAAATGCGTAGACTAGAATGAAGTGCTGGCGCTGACAGGGAGAAAATGCGCTTGCGTGACTTTTCTACAAGTAGCTCGGTTTCATGAGAAAAATACATCTGACGGCTTACCGTTAATGTTAAATCGATTGCATAAATATTTGCTGAGAAAATGATTGAATTGAGCTCATTGTAAATTTTTACACGATTAGGCGTTACAAATTAGGGAAATTGCGTTGAAATTCAGAAAAAAACCAAATAATATTTAATCGACTACAGTGGAAAAAAAGGAAATGTGTGTCTTCGGAAATTCGTCGAATGTCTTCCATATTCGCAGTAATAATTTGATGCTCGCCTAGAGATGACACGTCTACTAGCTTACTATTGTAATCTGAATAGAATCTTATTGCTTGCTAGCGGCTTATGGCCCTACCAACAATCTAAATTTACTCGATTTCAGTGTATCGTCCTCTGTGCTATCCTATCAATGGGTATTATATTTCAGGTAAAGCTAGATTATAGTATCATTGTTATGAAATAAATTACCACATAGCAATCTTTCAACAGCAAAGACAATTACAATTTGATTTTTATATCAAATATATTGCACTGTTAATATTAACTTCTTATACTTATATATGATATTAAACAAAACTTTATATTTATAGTTGACACCATTAATGACATTTAAATGTACTTGGTACCTTGTTACTAAAGTACTCTCTTCCGTATCTTTCTGTACAATGTTCACAATACAGTACTACGTATTTTATCTTAAAATTAAAACTGTAAGTTGATTTCTTTTACGTAGTATCCATCAAATAGAATTAACCTGTCTGTCAAAACAATTTTTATAGCAAAACCTGTTTTTGATGTATGCAAAAACAGTAAAAAGTTAATAAAATGACAGGTAAAAAATTTACTAATGGAGCTTTGCCATGTACTTAACAATATAAAGGATAAAAATGAAATTGCTATTATATACAAATATAGCTGCCTTTCCAAACGTTATACAGTTGCGCTAACAGGTAAAACAATGTTTTGTTGATTTTGCGTGTAACCGTATTTTCAATGTAATCTAAACTGCCAAATAAAAAGAAGAAAACAATCCAGTTTCCGTAGAGTAATCGTAATTTCATACATGCACTTGTATATAATTTATTACATGGATTTATTAAAGCACTTGTTATGTGCATTTGCGATGAATGGCAAATGTGTTTAATAACGAAATAAAAAAAAGTGAATTAATTTTACAATAAAGTCCTATTCTATTAAAAAATATTTTGTAATAAAGTGTACATTATACACAAAATAAAATCGCTATCAATTTTACAATTTAAATTTTAATAAAATTAAAAATTATTTTATAATACGTGCGTATATACATGTACAAAAAATTTTAGATACTATAAATAAATACAATGATAATGATACTTTTTAATGCTTTTTAGCAATTGCATCTTGCGCATTTTTAGCTGCCATTATAGTTCAAATTTCATTGTTAATAATTGAAACTCATGTATCGATGAACGTGTCTCAATCGCATTATTTACTAATTACGACAGAGTATTTTGTCGATCAAGAAAAGTATTTTTATTTGATTCTTTTGCACATGATCGCATTACTATACTCTGAAGTAATTGTAGGATTAGGAATAGGTACAATGCTTATTACATATCTTGAGCATACCTGTGGAATGTTCAAAATTGCTAGGTACGAGTATGGATATACGAATAAATATAATAATTTCAATATTTGCTTTATAAAACTGATCATCTGTATACAATGCATTATTATATTTAAAAGAAATGTTTGTGAAATGTATTTTATCAAGAAATTGAATTATTCAATAAATTGTTGTAATAAAAAATTATACATTTACAGTTATCGTATCGAGCATGCAGTAAACATTGATATTTTACAAAATATTACAATAAAAAATAAGATTTTGATGACCAAGGGCTTAATTTATGCCGTAGATATTCATCGTCAAGCAATGAAGTTTGTATTTACTCCAACAAAGTTACAAAACATTTAGTAATATATTCTTATTTTTGAAGATTGTCCAAACATTTATTGTCCACATTCGAGATAATGGTATTTTGTATCACGGGATGTGTAGTAGCTAGCTTTAGTTTCAACATGTTTCAAGTAAGTTTCCTGTTTCGTGTATCAATATGTATGAAAGTTGCGTCCAAATTACGTATTAATAAAAAATTTGCAAATAATTTATAAATACGTATCTATAGGATAGACAAATTAAAATGCTATAAATCTTAAATAAAACTCAATAAATGATATACAAATGATAAATTCAACACTATACATTTAAAGTTTTTTATAGCCTTGAAAAGAAAGATAATGTAAAAAAGCGATATACTCTGTCATAAAATATAATAACGTAAATACATATCTTTTATGCAAATTTGTAGAATTGTTATGGTCAAACTTAATGAGAATTGTTAATTTTATGTGTAATTTAAAAACAATATTCATATATTCATATAAAACGTATTGGTGCTTGAATTTTAACGATTTATAGTGATTACCATTTATTTATAAATTGTCGTCTTATCTCTATAAAAATTTGTAAAACTTGTGCAATATTCATAAATTGATAGTTAAAAGTAATATATAAATATAAAAGATAAATTGATAGTTAAGTACGTAGTAAACAGACGGAGATTGATAATGCCCGTAAAATTTGTTTCTTAGCTTTTCCAGATAGCATCATCTAAAAATAATAACAAATATTTACTACTGCCGTTTATATATGCGTCTATAAGCATCATATACATGTTTATAGCAAACTATATTGGGCAGCATGTAATTGACCACAATAATGACGTATACGTTACTGCGTAAGAGAAACATTTTTATACGAGAGTCTACATGTAAACGTTCCTCTTTCAGCGGTTGCAGCAAAAGATATAAAAATTAATTTGCATTTTAAATCAGTATATATGCCGAAATTGATTAATAAAAACTATTTATCTTAAGTTAGCGATCTGTTATCTATCTATATTTATTTCCATAGATTCAACGTTCAGTGGTATAAAACTCCATTACAGGTACAAAGAATAATACTATTCCTATTGCAAAGAAGAGTCAAGGAATTTGCTTTAAATATCGGTGGAATATTTGATGCATCCATAGAGGGTTTTGCTACGGTAATATTTTGTAGAATATTATTCGCTTACACATGGATACATTAAAAGAATGTTTATAATTTCAGCTAATAAAAGCCTCCGTATCTTATTTTACTGTCATGTATTCTACACGGTGATAAAATAAACATTACTTTATTGTAATGATAAAGACAAGATTAATCAAGAAATGGACGGTAATCACACTTAGAAAATAGATATATTTTTTTAAACATACAGTGTAGATATAGATATTTCCCTGCTAAAGAAGGTGATTAACAATTTAATCAAATTAAGGTATAGTAATAGAAATTTTTGCAATATATTAAAATCGATCATACTAACTATAATTATATAATACTTACAACTATGTAGTTCACATATAAATAAAGTATTGTAAAAGTGAAGTTTAGGGGACTCAGCTTCACATATATTGTCAAGGTCACGATTCTGAACAACATTCAAAAAGTTTTTGTTAGCCTTTGTTAAAAAGTTATTAACAAAACAGACAATATAAGTGTGTTTAACTTCATCGTTTAAATCCATGTGTTACACTTTGCGTAAAATGTATGTAGAGGCAATATGTTCTGCTTCCTACGAACGAGATTTTACCCCGCTAAAATTAACCTAACTCAAACCATATTTTAGTGTTAAATGGATTTTGCTTTGCGTGGAAAGTTGTAAATTCATGTAGAACCCAGCTTTGCGTTATGCAGACGGAACGTACTACCTCACACCTATACACTTTACAACGCGAAGCTAAGTTCCACCTGTTTCACAAGGGTTTACAACTTTTCACGCAAAGCAAGGTCCACTCCCCTGCTTATAGAGCGTAACGAGGTCTGTAATTATACTGGGCTACGTTGGTTTTCAACTTTTCATGCGAAACAGTCCATCTTATCCCCCCTGCTTACGGGGTAAAACGAGATCTATAATTGTGTTTGTTCACTTTGCGTGAAGAAGGATGGAGGGGGAGGAGGAGTGGAGCTGGTTTTGCGTGAAGAGTTGAAAATCCATGTAGAATATCAAGATCAGTTAAAAATTACTTGAAACTGGCTGTATAAAAACAGAAAATTTATCTCATAAACATTTTTGTTAATAACTTTTTAAAAAATCATAACCATGATAACATATGTCAAGATCAAAATTATCGAGGCTCCCCTAAACTTCATTTTTAATATTATTTTTAATTAATTAATTTTTTAATAACATTTTCACGAATATTTAATTCGAAAGTTTTCACATATAAATTAACAAACATACTAAAATATTAAGAAATAAAAAAGGAAAACTAATCGTTGAATAATATAATTACAGATAACGTAATTGGTACATGAGTATTTGATGCTAAACATATTAATCGCCGATCGCTATTTTAAAAATTATATACCTAATAGCGTTATGTAATAATTTAATGGAATTATTTTTAAGTTGTAAACTTTACCAAATACATTCAATGTTAAAAAAAATTAAAGCTTATAAGAGGTATATCTTTCTAAAAAACGAAGTGTATCCTGTGAGTGCATAAACTAGAATGAAGTTCTGGCGCTGCTCAGGAAGAAATCTATTGTGCGCATGCGTGACTTCTCTGCAAGCAAGTTAGTTTTATGGGAAAAAACATCTGTCGATTTATCTTTAGTGTTAAATCGATCGCATAAATATTTACTGAGAAATTGGTTCAATTGAGCGTTTGGACCTCATGAAAAAACTTTTACACACTTAGACGTTACGAATGAGCAAAATTGCATTAAAATTTAGAAGAAAATATTGTATATTAATTGAGAAAAGAAGATGTGTGCACTCGTCGATGTCTTCCACATTCACAGTAACATTATAAAGATCGCCGAGAGATGACACGTCTAGAGGCTTACTATTGGAATCCCAACAAAATCCTATTGCTTGCTGTCGGCTTATGGCCCTATCAACAATCTAAATTTACTCGATTTCAGAGCATTGTGCTCCATGTTATCCTATTGACGAGTATTATATTTCAGGTAAAGCTAAATTTTAAAGCTAGGCTACAATAACATTATTATAAAATGAATTATTATAG